>NW_008709715.1:2307032-2318385 GCF_000327385.1 Lottia gigantea | reverse complement strand
ATCGCAGAAACATTAGAGAACATCTCTCCCCCCTTTTGTGAAAGCTCCCCCCCCCCCCCCTCTTTCCTCCCTCTTTTTCTCACTTTCTTTTTTTTTTCTTTTTTTTCAGGTCTTCGAGTTTTCCAACAGATAACAGATAATCTAACCAAACCAAACCAAACCAACGACTACCATTCGACTACCAATCAACAAGAAATACCATGATCAGAACGAGTTTGGAAGAATGAAGGAGACCGAGTAACTCACGCCACACCATCCAGGGCCGAGTTTCACCGCCATGTCATTCGACCCGACCAGATCTAACGAAGAATCAACAACCAAACCAACAACACCGAATCATCCAATTTGATCCAATCCAACTACCAACTACTACGACTACCAACAAATACCTAGTTTGCGATGTCAGCATCCGCTGGAAGCGAACGTTAACTTGTCATCTACCAACCAACCAACTACATTAGTAGTCCATCTTAATACAGGTTTTTGTACAATTCTGTAAACATCAATTTAGTTGAGATAGTAAGTGATAATTGTGATAATTTGATATGTAAAGTTATGTTATAATATTATCCATTTGTATCATAGCAATTCATATGAGAAGTAAATTCTGTAAACCAGATATTTTTCGTAACATATATTGAAATAATCTAAATGGTAAAATATCTAGAATATTCACGATATCTAGAATATTCACGACATATAGAATATACAGGTATCTAGAGTATCTGCAACGTCTAGAATTTCTGTTATATTAAGAATATTCAAGATATAAATAATCTAGAATATGCAACATATGTAGAATATTCACGATATATAGAATATACAGATATCTAGAGTATCTGCAACGTCTAGAATTTCTGTTATATTAAGAATATTCAAGATATAAATAATCTAGAATATGCAACATATGTAGAATATTCACGATATATAGAATATACAGATATCTAGAGTATCTGCAACGTCTAGAATTTCTGTGATATTAAGAATATTCAAGATATAAATAATCTAGAATATCCAGGATATCTAGAATATGAAACATACGTAGATTATTCACGATATCTACAATATCCACGATATAAATACAATATTCGCAATTACTAAAATATCCACCATGTCTAGAATATTTACAATATCTGGAGTATCCACGATTTCTAGAATACTTACAATGTATAGAATATCCACAAAATAAATAGTATATTCGCAATATCTTGATATCTATTTTATTCACGATATCTAGAATATCCACGATGTCCAGCTTTTTATGCACGATCTTAAGAATATTTACGATATCTAGAAAATTTTTGATATCTAGAACATTCAAGAAATATTAGAGATCTCAAAAATGTAAGTTATGAAAATAAATAATTAAAGTTTAAGAATATTCAAGATGTTTCATATTATATAGTCTGGATAAGAGTGTAACGGAAGAAAAGATTTGTCCGTAGTGAGAATATTGGCCTTAAAACCCAGTTCAACAAACTATTATCATTATGAAAATGTGATGACTAGAACAGTTAAGATATGAACATTCTATTATCATTATCATTATCCTTAGCAATATGGCTATCTTACACACCTTGAGTGACTAATAACACACTATAAACATCCCTTTCCACAGTTTGATTGACACATAATGTACAGGTTAATCCATGGCTGGATTAAGTGGATTATATAGATTACCTCCCCTTCTGACCACATTCCGTCCTTTATCTTAATTATGTAATATCCAACTTGATATATCATAATGGGGGAGACAAATTTATTCATAAAGGGTGAAAAAGAACAGTAAATCTTCATGATATCAAATATACTTTAAATCATATTATATTAGGACTTCGCTTTGGCCTATATTTTATCTATCTACCTTTTTAAAAAATAAATCCGAAAAAATTTAAACTTTTGTTTGATCAAAATAGAAAAATAGATCAATAGAATAGATCAATAGAAAATAGATAATTAAATGAAAATAGTAACAATATTTAACCATTGCGAGTAAAAGTAAATGTGGATACAACTAGAATATATTCAACAAATAAATACATAGATACAACTATATACAAAACACATTGGAAAACCATGCGCTATCTAAATATAAGGACATTTGTAAATATTGCTTCTAAAATAATAAATAAACCCATCAGATATACAAACCACGTCTTTTCTTTTGGTACGTCATCTCTTCGAATGAAAATTATCTGAAAAAGAGGCATAATGTAAAAATGACAATGCAGACAATATTGTTAGTATGGGACAGATGATGATACTATAACAGACAGTATTGTTAGTTACAGATGAAGTTATTGTTTAACAGAGAGTATTGTTAGTAATAGATAGATGATGACATTACAGACAATATTGTTAGTATGGGATGGATGATGATATAACAGACTGTGTTAGTAACATATGATGATATACATGTAACAAAGAGTATTGTTAGTAATGCATAGATGATGATATAACAGACAGCATTGTTAGTAATAGACAGATAATGATATTTAAGGCCGCATTGGTAGTAACAGATAGATCATATATAGTCGACGATATAACAAAAGTGTTAGTAACTGATAGATGATGATAAAGCATACAATATTCTTAGTGTTAGACAGAAAGTACTGTTAGTAATAGATAAAGTATTGTTAGTTATAGATAAAGTACTGTTAGTTATAGATACAGTATTTTCAATTTCACTCAGATCAAGATATAAATATTTCCATATATGGCCTCATTGGCCTGTATGTATGAAGTTCCAGAATTCAACATACCATTATGATCAATATTATCATCAAACCAATTAAACTAGAGCCCATCAAGAAATATAACGATGCATAGCCACCAAGTTCTATACCTCTATATATACTTAATGACGTAGTCACCTAAAAATATAATATATATAAATATGAAAATATATTATTGGATATGAATGAACTTGCCTAATAATTCAATAGTTCTTTTTTTTCATATAGGCCTACATGTACCTGTGTTCCATTTTATTTTTTATTGCAAATAATTGTACTGTTCTATATTTGTATGATGTCCACAAAGGGATTATATACACAATAAAATCTTATCTTATCTTATCTTTCTCTGTCTATCTCAACTCAAACTATAAAAATGTATCATTCAAATCAATAAGGATATCAACAAGTCATTATTGAGAAGAAAAAAAATAATTTCATATAAATTTTATTTAACAAGATATTTCACTTACTAAAGCCATTATTATTACAGTAGCAACAAACAGAACCTGGATTCCTTTCTAGAATAAATATAATATAAAGCATGCTGTCAGAGATTGTTACTCTCGATTGGGAGGCGATAATTTCCCACTCACATACGTTATGATTACTCTTGGATGCTCCTCAGAGTTTGCCCTTCTAAGTTTGTGTCAACATGTACATGCGTTTGACTGTCGCCTTTAATTTCACGACAAGCTTTCTAAATATATCTATTATATACAAAGGCATACACATACTCAAAGTATGCAATGCTAGCGTTATTATTATATTGGTTACTATAAAGACGTGTTAAACTAAAAGTAGGGTAATACTTACAGAACGCGGAGATTGTGAACTGTCATGGTATAAAGGACCGGAAGAAGTAGTTCCCCCTGCTCCATCCCCCAATATAGGTGTTGTATCAGAAGGCATGGCCGTATCTCGTCCAAATCACTTTATCTCATAACATGTCGACATAAACTTGTGATGTCTGCTTCATATCAAAATATATATCATCTCTCTCTATTGGTTATATCAAATTAGTCACCCAATTAAAACTGATGTTATCTTTTAGATTTATCATAGGGCCTACAGAAAGTCATCACATGAGAAAACATGGCGGACTTCTATTCAGGGCAGGCCTCAACTACGACTGCAACATCCACTGATAAATCGGCGATTTATCATGATGTCTCGCCGCATATTGTATGTATTTTTTGACTTGTTTTTTAATCTTAACACTCTTGGTAACAATTATGCAATGCAGAAAGTCTTTCTCGTTAATTTTTAAATTAGGGTTGGTAGTAAATCCCAACCACCAAATAGGCCTAAACGGAAGTTAACAATTGCAAGAGAAAGGGTATGATATTGAATTTGAAGTAATGTTTTCCGATGTCAATATCATCGCAGCAAGAAAACAGGATATTTATTTGTTTCCTTGTTTTTTTTATAGTAGCCATGTTATCTAGTATGATTGATATTATTGTTTATTTTACCAAATACAAAAGTTTCGACCCGGACTAGAATGCTTGATCCATAATATTAGCTTGTTCATTTCACACTTCCGGTTGGATCTGTCGGTATAGATAGTCGGTAAACCCATTAGGTTACCCGTTTCAAACCGGAAGTGTTCAATTAATGTACAACATTATTCATTCATAAAGCCAGAATATTAACTTTGTTTCGGCCAATCTATTTGTACATTGATTAAGAGAATAAGGGGGCAACAACCTCGACCACCGCCACCAACCGTGGTTCACAATTAATAATTTTACATATTTCAGGTATTCATGGTTCGCTTTATAAATGTTGGAATGATATTACTTATTATTGTAAGTAGTGAAAGAGGTGTATTTAGGTGGTAATTTTTTGGGCAATGCCCAATGTCCCCGTGGGGTCATACAAGATATTTCACTTCAAAAATCGTTTATATGTATTCTCCGGCTTACAACATTGAAAAATTATCCCCGACCCCTCACCATGATCTGTACCCTCTAAAATCCGCAAAGGTACGCCGGGCGCTTGTATGAACATTTATACAATGAAATCCCATAGTAACGCCACTGCACATTTAAAGCCATATTCATCATTTTATTATCCAGACATCATTTCAGCATCTCGCATGACATTTCAAAATATAGGCAGAATATTGCACAGATCAATTACGAAAGTTTCTTGTAGTTAATTTTAAATCAATGTTTGGTCGATTCGAAAATATTTGAGTTTCAACAGTAAAAACCCATTATTTTATATTAAAAGAGTAATATATCGGAAATCCAACTAATTTAATGGAAATTCAATATAAAGTAATTGTCTTTTATCTAGATTGGAATGGTGCTGTCAATTGTACAAGCATCAGAAGATACATCGTATTATTTATTGACAGCTAATTTAGGAAGTGAGTTACCAACTTTTTAATTTCGTGACACTGACTTAATCTTATAATACTGCAAATTATTTCATTGCCCTTTTCTATTCGACTTGCTGTCCACGATCCGACGAAATTGTTATTCGTCTCTCGTTCTAAATAATGTCATATTCAACCAATCAAATGCTCAGTTGATTACCCGTGTTTAGTATTGGTTAGCATTAGAGGGACAGGTGTGCCATTTTTGGAGGTTGATTTGAGTCTTGAATATATGTATATAGTCTTCAGAATTACTAGAATTGTACGAAAATTGCATAATTCCTTTAAAAATACTTAAAACTAGCCATTATGCCATTTTTGAGCTATTGGACGGAAATTCCAGTAAACCTGATTGAAGGAAGAATTTTGTCAAATCAAGGAAGACAAGAGTCATGCAGAAAACAGCACGGAATAAAACAGCTGGACCTACATTCTTATATAAACGTATCAATACATACTTTTTATTGAAAACCCCTGTCGCTGTTATATAATAAGACATTTAAAGCTTTAATGGGAGTTTAATTACATTTCAAGAAATATTTTTCAGTTAGCAGTATTATCGGAATAGTAGTGGTAAGTTGTACATTCCAATTTTTCTCAATGAATTTACATGGAGAGTCATTTTCACATTGTACTGTACATGAGCAGCGTCTTCTTCACTATGTCAAACTATTAAGAACTCGTCGTATGCCTTGGCTTCACAAGCCACAGAAAATGGTAAATGCAGCGATTTGATTAGATTATATGCTAGAAAACACATTCAGAAGCCTGGAAAGAAAGGCCGTCAACACTAAACTATAATGCTGAGTTATTGGACGTATGATTTCATTAAGAAAAGGACAGTTAGTTGAAGTTTCATCCACAGGCCAAGCAATATAACTGACTGGACTGATAGTAACATGAACTGTTGGTTTTAATACTTTCATTATTCTCTGTATTTTTAGAATTGGTGGTATCGTGGAGGAGATTTGGTAAGTAAATTATTCAACAAAATCTACAATAATCTGATTGAATTGTAGTAACAAGAGACCATCCCTTCTGAGGCTATTCCTCACCTGATTGCTTAATTTACCGTTAATTAGTTCCAGTAATACAAGAAGAACAGATTAAAACGTCATTTGGCTGCAGTGACGGAGCCAGATTAATGTTCGAGGGGGGGGGGGGGGGGGTTGTATATGAGATTGCCCTAAAAAAAAACCCCCCCCCCCCCCCTTTGGCTCCGACACTGGCGTGTCATTAGTGTTCAGTGAGTGTACATGGGATATTTTGTCCCAAACTCCATTATTGGCGTTATAGGTTTATTGATATCACAATTTAATGCTATTTTGTACCTTCAGGCAGTTGATAAGTACTGGTTCATCATAGTGGTTGCATTAGTTCTGAGTTTTCAGTCCATTATGACAGATATATTTGTGTTTCATGGCAAACAGCCAGTCGAGGCAATAACGACAACTCTGTCACCGGGAAATAGAACCACACCTATAACAATGGTGACCATTAGGAACAATACAAATAAAACTCTTATAAATAATCTCATGACAACACCTACTGTGGTTTATTATCTTCATTAATTAAAACTCGTACAGCTTGAAAGTTCAAGTGAAGACAATTACAGAATAATTTATAAATGACGTTCTTTTGGTGATAATATATTTCACGGAACCTTTCAAAAAGTTGTGTTCTTTGGCATACTATTTTTAGTCACCTTTTTTTGTTATATGATATTCATTTGTTTGTTAACTTAATATTTTTTGTCTATTTTCTATTGTTTTATGTTTGAATTGATAGAAACCAAAACAAAGGTTCATTATAGTACGTTCAGGGTGTCCCCCTTTCACTCATATTTAACAGAATCTTGAAATTGAGATGAAAACACAATTTAGTTTTGTAGCCTGGTAGTAGCCCAAAATTCTTGTGAGAATGTAAAAGGGTTCCACCGAATTTGCAAGGATGATTGGCGACCCGCTGACACAAAATCATCATTTACTTACACACTGCCTTATAGTAATGAGTTACTTGTCTATCAGTCGCGTTTCTATTACCAGCTCTAGATCTTAAATCTGGATTCTGTCAAATTAGTTGAAACAATTTATCATTAGTTGATTCAAGGTGATGTCAACGAATCTTATTCCAAGATACAAAACGTACTGGTAAACCCAGAGGTAGGCCTATGCCATTGTAGTTCGGTGTTTTATGATATGATGATATGACTCCAGATGCGTTACTTTCTAATTGTTTACGACAATTACATTAGTATTACATTCATATACTACTGCAACAAAACCACCATGTGGCTAATAAACGTGGTACAAGTTTTGGTAGGTGATGATGGCACTGTGAACTGAAAGAATGATAGCTGAATCAAGGTTTAACAGAGCAAAACTTAAAAGCACGGTCCTACTTTAACAACGCAAAATCGAATTAAATACTATAAAAAAAATAAATCAATTTATTTGAACCCTTATTCCAAAAGAACAATATGTTCACGGTCACGTTCGATATCAGGAAACTTCAGAAAGAAAAGCTCTCAAGATAAAGATTTAAATAAAAATATTATGATGGTTAATTTCTTTTTATTTCGAAACAGATCAAGAAAATATATAAAAGAAGAGTCGATATTGAGTTCCTGGCGTATTTAGAATCGTACTCCAAAAAATAAAAAAAATAGGTTCAAGAATCATTCCTCCAGGGAAAATTAGTTCCTTCTGGGTCTGTGGTAATCTTTGCTCTCCCAAGTTCTGTTATAACTTTTCCAGTTTTGCTGTCCAACAACAATAGAGTAGGTATGCCGCTCACTCCATATTTCTCTGAAAGTTGTTCCTGAAATAAAAAATTATTTCGGGTAAATTAGGAACTGTAACAGATAGACGGTGTGTTATGAAGTCGTGTGAAGCTCTGGTGACCTTGCAGAAGTCATCATTATTCCAATCGATCCAACTGTAAATAAGTACGGATAATCCAGGAAAGATCAATGTCGAGGACCAGTTGGTAGACGGTACCCATGAACTTAAATAGTCATTTCTTTCTTTCTGTAATTTCGTAAAGTTCCTTGGTGGTATATAAATCATCAACCAAATTAGAAGCAAAATAGTAAACATGATAAAAACAGAAAGTATAGATTCTCACCGATTTGGGGCCGAACGGAAGTGATAACCATGGCATAGTTTTCATATATTCTTCATATGATTCTTCATCTCTGTCCGATGAAATAAAAACTATTTCAAATTTTTTGCCTTTGCTCTTTATCTTATCATAAAATTTGATCAAAGTTGGAGTAAACATACGACATGGTGGACACCAGTGACCGGAATAGTACAATCCTGAAATAACATACAGATAATAAATGGCGTTCTAGAATCTGAATTTTATGGACTTTTTAGCAGGACCTTTTAGCACGAAAGTCGTTACTTTTCGGAGTAGCCATTGACATCAAAGATGATATCAATTTGATTAATTGAATATACAGTTTAAAATATATGATAATTATAATCTAAAGAATACAATAGTGTACTTGTATCTCTAAATATCCCTATGTCGTGCAGTGTATGCGTACTCTTCTAGACACCTGATGTCACTTTTCATCATAAAATACTTCCTCATTTATGATTGACATACTTCCTCACATGCTACGTGTTCAAAAGTGAATTATAGGTCGGAGCAATGACGTCAATAAATGTATTGGTTTTATTTGTTTCAAGCGTTTTGTTATCTGTAGTTTTTTATAACATTCGGAATGAAAATGGTTTGTACCATAGGCTATATCGTTTCATTAACTAATTGCATGAGATTGATAACGAATATGTCAACACCTACTAGGGCTTTATCTGATTGCAAGCAGGTGTATCAATCGTTCCAGGTATGGCTAAAAAAATTCATAAAGGATTTAAAGCTATTGCAGTCAAGATAGACGACGAATTTTACCTGTATTTTTCTTTGTTTTCGGGTTGCTGCCCGAAAAAATGATAATTGCACTCCCTCCCTACTCACCCGTCTCCTACACGTTTATGACTTGGAATGACAGTTTTGTCGAGATGATAATCATAGAATGTATATTTGTCAGTCGTACGGCCTTAATACATTTGAGGATTTTCTCTAGAGAAACCACTAAGAGAAGCATAAATAGAAAATATAATTGTGGTTTTCAATGTAAAGATCTTGAAAAAGGAAATCCTGCTTTCTTTACAATAAAATTCTATACTACGAGCTAATTAATAGATTAACATTCTATTAGCACAGGAAATAGTGACTATTCAACTATGTTAATACCATACTAATATTCTCTTCTTAATAATGTCTTAATAATAACATTTTAAAGGGATGTAATCGTAAAATATTCTTAACTTCAGATGCCCGTATACATATCACTTACATTCGTCCTAATAAATAAAGATAATTAATCACATGGTTAAGTGGCTCAGCCTTTCGCCACTTCAGCTAACTGAAATGTTCACATTGAAAAACTGCCACAATTGGGCGGCTGTACCCCTTTAAATTTCAAAATGCATGTTATACGAACAGATTTGTTTGACCCTAGACTCAGAAACGGGAATTTTTTTAGCTGTGCTAAAAAGTAGTATTGTTCACGGCTCGCCGTCGCAATTTAAGCCTTCAAAAATGTGCTTACATGCAATAAAATATATCGGTTTCTTTAGATACTACGTCAAAATTCCGGTATCTTTCACTCTCACGGTGACATAGGGCCTATATACAGAGTTTTAATATTAGGAAAGATTGGCCTACATGAACATAATAATTCTTGCGTTGAATATAAAATATTAGGAGCATAAACAAATATTTAAAGAAAATATTTTTCTATCATTATTTGAAATAAACTATAATGAAATTTGCTGAGATCAGATCGGAGTAGGATTACATATAATATGTTAAATTATTCATGCAAAACTGTGGCTATTTTTCCATGTGACCACTTACTAGTGACCATATTACTGAGACAATCAGATTTATTTTAATGCACTCACCTAAAACTACATCTTCACTACTTAAATCTTTTACATTAACTTGTTGTCCTTGGTTGTTCAGAACACTATCACCTAATATTTCCACTAACTCTGACATTGTATCAGATATTAAACGGACTGTGAAAGTTAACTGCAGTAACCCTTTCAGGAATAAACAATAAACGTCAATTACGGTACTGGAACTGTTCCTTGGAAATATTACCAGGATTATGATCAATAATATTGAAATGACACGATTCGTCTATATAACGATCTTAATGCATTGTTCATCGTTAAATATATCTATTCACAGTTTCCCTCTCGGATGTAAATAATGTCAATAACAATGTATCTTTATTACACCCATTAATAAGTAGTTACACGAAACAGACGATAGTTCGGCATATTCAGAAAAAAAAGTCCAGAATGAAATGCTTTACTTATCTGCCGTCTTTTGGAGCATATTTAGCTCCGATTGTGTATCTGAATTGACGAGTAAAGGATTTTTTGGGGTTGAAATATCCGGAGGTGTCAAAACCGGTATTCATGATACGATGGCCTACCGTATGCAAATCTTTTGGACGAATAAAACATCTTAAATTGAGGTTAGCAAATAAACAAGAAATCTAACTAGGTGATACCCATAAGATAGCGATGGAATATTCTTTATCTTGCTGGTAGTTTATTTCTACAAATCAAGGCTTTCAACGTTGCAACAAATCAAATGCAACTGCTAAAATACTGGATCTCAACTGATCTAATTTCCGAAGAAATTGATGCCAAGGCTCCCTGTAGATAATCTCTTCATGGTTGCCTCCCTTGATCTACTAAGGTTCATACAACATAATATTATCTCCTTGAATTTTGAACTTAATTGTGGGACTTTGCTACGGCAAAGTCCCAGTTTGTTATCGAAATGTCAATTCTTTTTTTTTTTTTTTTTTTTTCGATTTTTACACACCTTCCTGAGCTTAGACTACAATAGTTGCAGCAACCTTTCAACGTTCACGAACCTTAGATATAGGCGACGATGTGCATAAATATATTTTGGATCTTTTTTGCAAAACCGGAAGTGCCACAGTTCAATATGTGCAAGAATAGATAATCGGCTCTAGAAGTCGTATTTTCCGGTCGATTTTCTTTGGGTTTGCATTTTTGGAATCTACTGTTAAAATCTGAAAGAATAGCCGTTTCAAAATTTCAAAATTCGAAAATTTGTCGCAGACATTTTTTTTGCCAAATTTTGCATTTTTTTCATTTTTTTTGCTTTTTGT
>NW_008709715.1:2190902-2306644 GCF_000327385.1 Lottia gigantea | reverse complement strand
TCTTAATGTGCTTTTCATGCTCTTTCAAGTGATTTATAACAATCGTTTTTTAAAGCAAAATTGAAATTCGTGAATTTTTCAAATTTGAGTTTTTTTTACAATATTTCTGTTTCTTTGAGCTTGGTGTGTATATATCTTATGACCTATTTTATGTAGAACATTGAAACTTGGAACACAACAAGACAATTTGAATTTGAATTAACCTATGACAAAAAAGTTGAGGTCGGCGTGGCACATCCGGGTTGAATTACTAATTGTTTACATTTTGGGAAAGGGGCATAACTCGCATAGGATACATTTGTTCAAAAAGGAACTTTGCACACAATTACCTCATGATTTTGGCCAGTTTGTGTTAATAGGTCAATTGTTTCAGCTTTATAGTTCCAAAAAAGGAACGGGTTTTGAAATTTCTATATTTTCAATTTTCTATTTTGACCTTTATTGACTCTTGTTGACCTATATCTTTTGACCTGTATAATGTAGAAGCTTTAAATTTGGAACACAACATAACATTCAGAATATCAATTAACCTATGCAAAAGAAATTGAGGTGGGCGTAGCACATCCGGGTTAAATTACTCATTATTGACAATTTTGGCAAGGGACATAACTCGCAACGTTTACATTTGTTCAAAATGGAACTTTGCATACAATTACTTCATTCGTTGAGCCACGTTGTCTTAAAAAGTTCGATTGTTTCAGCTTTATAGTTCAAAAAAAGGAACAGGTTTTGAAAATTCAAAATTTTCAATTTTTGACCTTGACCTTTTTTGACCCTGATTTTTGTAGGATCCTTCACATTGGCTATCTATTTATACTTTTATATTTGCTGTCCTATCTCAACTTCCGGTTTTATAGCCGTATATAATTAAAAATTTGGATGACTTGTATCTCGTAACCTTGACCTTTGTTGACCGTCTCCCTTTCAATGTCAAATGTCATTGACCTTGGCTATCTTCTGATACTTTCATTTGTGAGGGCTGTCTACTTCCGTTATAACAATCTTACAAACAATTCTTCTCAACTTTAGACTGATCTTGCGCGTGATGTAATTATCGTAGAAGGTTGATTTTTTCAGAGTCTTTAGCATTTTGCTACATTTGCAAAGTCCCACTCTGTGCCACGTGTGGCTCTAGTTCTTTTTGGATTTATAAATGTTAGAAAAATACATTATCTGAAACTTAGGGCGCGATTTTTTAGCCAATCCCAAACTGGATTCTGAATCTTTGCTACTCGTTTGTCCTGAATCTGAATTTCGAATTCGTCAAACTGTTTTCTGGGGCGGATTCCAAATGGCGCCCAAGTGTGTAAGGAGTAATGACTTCCCCCCCATATCTAACAAATCCGGGCCTGTCTCTGTGAATATAGAGTTCGCCAAACAAAGGCCGTGGTGTCTATATAGGATTATGTTCAAATGCACCAACTCAGCACTTTTGGTGCTTTAATTATCAAGCTACATGAAAGTCTTTGCCATGCCCCAGTGAGCATATTGCCTGTATGAACCCTCTGATACCTAGTGACCGGAGAGGGCAGTTATAACTCCCTCCGTTATTCTGAAAACCTTTTTTTTTAAACGATATTTTCTTCACAATTATATGAAAAGGATTGGGGAACAGGCTTTCGCCTATATAACCCCTCTCCTGAAAATTCCGTCGCGAATACCATACTCGGATCAGTTTAACTGAGGGTTGGGGTAACACATTTGTCAAGGGTGGATAACTGAAATCCCCACATCCTCGTTTCTTTATTGGTGGACATGGGTTAATTGACACATCTATCAATAAAAATATCTATATTTTGAGATAGAAAATTTGTAATGTTAATAAATAATTCTATAATAATAAATCCGACAATAATTGTCAATATGATAAAATAATAACAGACTCACAATGGTTTAAACTTAAACAAAGAAAAACAGACCTAATAACATTGAAAAAATAGAGAAAAAAAAATGCTGAGATTAACTGCATTGTGCATACACACGAAACATCAACATTTCCATTTACTTTTATCACAAAAATGAAAAATACCAACTATTGTAATGACAATATTATATGCATAGGCCTATACATGTATTAAATTTTTACTTCCATGGAAAATTTTTTCCTTCGGTATCAGAGGTCACTTCATTTCTTGCATTTTGGTGGATGGTTTCTCCTGTTTCACCATCTAATAAGGTAAAATTAGGTATTCCACGAATTCCATACTTCTCCTTTATCTGTTTCTGGAGAAAGAAAAAAAATTTCATAAAATTTGAAAAAAATAGTAAACAATTATCAGCTGATATGACAGTATTTTATCTGCTATTTTTAGCGTCTGTATGACAGTAAATACAACCGAGGACTGTTGGAAATGTCAAACGCAATGAATACAAAAAAGTCTTCCGTTCGCACCCTGCGTATCAATATACCCACGTATATAAGTACAGTGGAGCTTCGTATATCCGCACATTCCCGTTCCCGATAAAATCGCGCGGTTGAACGAAAATCCAGATTGTTTAAACATGCCATACCATAACTATAGAGTTATGTCCCTCCCTTCCTATCATAGAACGGTAATAACAATTAGGTTTCGCTAATGACATAAATTACCAAGCCGTATCTTCGTAGCGATAATGTTTTTTCCGTAGCCATGTTGAATCCGAGTGAGACTGAACGAAAAATTATAAGTAGTATTTTATCCCAATCCCTGGTGAGGTTCGAAAGGGCTGGCATGGAAAAAGTGCGGATGGGATAATAAACGGAGGGCCTGTGGACTGTGCACGTTAAAGGTCGTGCTGTCCCTGTATAATTTCCTACATTGAACAATTACATTGCGTTTACCCATCCCTAGTAGCAATAACAGGTGCAAAAAGGATGTAAATTCGATTTCTTTTAATTCATTCTTTTTCATTGAAAAAAATATTTATTTGGAACTTACTGTTATATCAGTTTCAGATATATCAATTGCTAACCATGGCATGCTATCAAAATAATTTTTAAACTCCTCTGCACTTCGATCTGAACTAATGAATATAATCTCTAATTTTTTTCCTTCTGCATTCAATTTATTATAAAATTCAGCAAGAACAGGTGTAAAACCTTTACATGGTGGGCACCAGTGGGCAGAGAAATACAAACCTAAAAATATAAAATGGATACCATCAGTTGAACATTACCAAAATTGATTTCAATGGCCAATCCACAATAAGATTAATTACGATTTTGAATGAAAAAACATTTCAATGCATAAATAAATTCAAACCATTTCAGAAAAATAAGGGGTATAGAAAAACGTCTTCATTTACTCCGTTTAAGAAAAACTGAAAAGTTGGAGTCAAATTGAAAAGTTGTACACAAAAACCAAATAGATTTAAAGGAAAAGGTAAGCCATTTTTTAGCATACTTTAGTATCAGAAACTGGAATTTATTAGCCGAGATAATCAGTAATAGTGTTCACAGCTCAATGTCGAAATTTGAGCCCTCAAATCCATGTGTGTTTTAATGTAAAAGTGACGTCTCGTCAATTTAAGATACCCTGTGATATATAGAAAAGATATATAGAAATAGTGAGTAAAATTCTTAGTTTGAAGTAGCCTATTTTTGAAAGGAATTATGTGAATTTCGTACATTTGTAGTACTTCTGAAGACTATTTACATATAATCAAGACTAAAATCAACCCTCCAAAATGGCACACCTGTCCCTTTAACATGGATGCTCAACGATATATCGAACGGTCCCCAAAGAAATTCTGTACATGGAATGATTCATAATCATTATACAATTAGGCCTTAGCACAAAAGGATGAATTGTAATATTGCCTAACTATGTATATAATCCGGTATAGTATTAAGCCACAGATGTTTTGCTGTGATCCTGTATGTAAGCTTTATTACTATTATTATGATTACATAGCTGGACTCTATAAGAGCATTCACGGCTAACTCTCATTGATTTGTTTCTATAACTTATTGATTAGTTCATCCGTTCGTTATGGTGTTGATGAACATCAATAATATATCAAATCAGATCAACGAAATAATGGTAAAACTGTTTAACGTTATCTTAAAGACGGGTGCCAAATGACTGTACCATGAAGTCCTTGTACAAAACCAAAGGTAGTATCTTCCTTCACCGATAATTATAGAGGAATCACTCTCTTTAGTTGCCTTAAAACAATTTCACTTCTTGCATTAATTTCCGCTCTTATTGAAAACTTTAAATCTAATTGTCTCGACTGTAAAATCAAATCTGTATTGGATAATTGTTCCTTATGCTTTTACCGGCATAATCTCAATATCGTTAACCCTAAGTTACTAAAAATGGAACTGAAACGTCGTTTATATGATATTTATAACAAATAATGTTGGGCTACTATAATAGCTTATGTAAGAAATACAGGTCTACATCAAATAATATTAAAATAAACGAAATACTGATAAATGTACTGTGGTCATTTACATGTTATTGAAAATTATGTTAGTATTTCTCCTTTATCTCCCGGGGTTGTATAAGAGAATAAATTATCCATCTATCTAGTTGATCTGTAGATCTGCAAGAATAAGCCTGATCAGATACATATAGTTTATGTAACTGCACCAAAAGGTGAATATAAAAAAACATATTAATGTCCAACAAACAAAACATTGTTATCCGAGTGAAGAAAACTTGAAGTCTTATTCCGCGCACGGGTTTATCATTCCCGTCACAAAAATTCATATCAAGTTTTCTGGATAATAACATTTTATATTAAATTATAATAAATTATATTATATATAATATATTGGGACGTCACCTGGATGACATATTAATCTTTTCCGTATATATCGTCATTGGGCTTCTAATTTGATTACACTTTGTATTGTAAGCTTATTTGGTTGTAGTAATGGAATATGGTCGGTTGTCATAATTTTGTTCTTTGATCAAGACAATAGTTATTGATGCAATTGGTAATACCTTGACGTGGTGAAGATGACTTGCAGGATACCTATGATGCATTCCTTTATCTCTTTCATAAAGGTAGGGCATAAAACTCCATTCATTTCATTGAATTTTCTATTAATCTCATAATAATAAGTAACAGTAATATATATATTAAAACTGGTACTACGAACAGAGCAGGTGGCCTTATATTTTATTTTACGAAATGAACAGCAGATGTCGTGAAGCACGAACAAAATGAACTATTGCAGAAAATATTCAAGAAATTAACTAGTTGCCTACTAACCGACATATTTATCTTTTCCACAGAACGACGAAACATCGACTTCTTCTCCTTTGTTATTCCTCACTTTCTTCACTTTCAATATTTCTTCTATAGCAGACATTTTCCTCACAATATGTTAACTTCTACAATACAAATCAACTTGTTGACTCGTAATGTCTAATATAACTATTTGTTGTTGTTTTTATTTACTCTGTCACCATCACGTGATACAGTGTATTGATTATATCACGTGACATGTTTATGTGCGGCTTAGGCCAATAAAATAATACTTTGATTTATGATCCAACTCAGACAGCCACCTGGTTTTCATAAAATAACAGTTTTTAAAATAAGAATAGGCCTAAATGAATATAATTTCTTTTTCTAATTTGTGACAGTTACCTTCTCAGCGTTACTGAACACCCTCAAAAACTTACTAAAAAAATAACAAGGTCAAAGTCAAAGCCAGTTTAAGGCTTAGGCCTATAGAAAAATAATCAGAGATTAAACAACTCTATGTATACATGTTGTGACAAGAAATCATTCAGACTTGTACTCATAAACTATATATAACTGTTGTTTGGTTACAGTAGACTTATTCAACATATATAAAGTTAGCTTCAAAGTAGCATATGTAAGGCCCAGCTACATTAAAGTTAACCTATCACTATCTTTACAAGATAAAAAAAAAAAAACCTAACACTATCTAATATTTCGTGGTCTTGATGGCATATGTAGAGGTCATTCATGTTCAGGTGTTTCAATTCGGTTGTCCATTGTCAGATGTTGTGTCAGAAATTGAAAAAGAAACAAAATGGAATAAATTTGCCAGGAGTGATAATGCAGAATAGGAGGATAAAAATATCCACTTTGATTTGTTTCACTATTTAAGTATTGTAGTCACAGTAAAACCAGAGTTATTTCCCCTCTATTGTATAATTTGCCCACAATGTATTTCAGTGAAGTTGCTTCTACCAATTTAAATTCGAATAAATTTAACATTCTCGCATGTCGTTTAAGCTCACCAAGGACGTATATAATATAATATCAGAACGCCTGCAAATATATGTGAGAGAAATACTTTATATACTTTCTTAGAGCAATTCTAAATTGTTTCAATACTGGATATTGATTATATTGCCTATTTTCACAGTTAGGCCTACTGAGTAGAAAAGCAGGGCGTTAAACTCAATCATTTCATTTAGAATAGATCCATCGTCCTTATCCACCATGCCTTATTTGAGATTTATTTCCACAGTTTATCTTTCATAAATTTAAATGATAACAAAATATAAATATCTAGATCTATGTGGCTTATAATGAAAAGGAATCACCAAGACTGAAATTTGATCTATGAAATGTTCTGGTTTTAAAGGAGGTCTGAATATTTCTATAGACTGTGCTGAATGTAATTGAAGATTATGTTCTACACGTATATATCACGTTCTTGCTATAGTAGGAACATTTGAGGAGTGTATGTAGATGTATGTCAAGGCCAAGATGTGGTATATTATTCTGATTATGGTTTACCACTGTGTATATAAACCACTCCCACGCACGAGCCTTACCGAACAGCTGTCAAAAATAATTGGTTCCTCACACAAAGAAGATTCGATTCGGCAGTCCAAAACCACACACATAAATTCAGATCAGAGAAGCCAAAACATGTATTATAATGCAGAAATCTGAGCATATTAGCATTCAGCTCAAAAGATCGTAGTGCTGCTCGATACATATCTGACTTCTATAGACACCTTTATTTCATTACGGAAGTTTGTCAATGTTGGATTGTACGCCACCGAATACGGCAAATCCGTGTCCCTAGATAGGGCTCCGTACAAAAGCGATAAGCTCTCATATCAGTTAACATATTTCATAATTTTCATATAACATATCTGCACAAATTAGAATCTTTACATTCACATAATTTTGAAAAGGTCACTATAATTTGCCTAGTCACCTACTGTTTTTTTTAATCACATAGAAATGAAATTTTGACCTAACCTGATGACCTCTGCTGTAACCAATCAAATTCCTTCCCTTTCCAGTGCTGGGATTTTGTGTCGCGAACAAAAGGTGTGTTCCCAGGAGCATAAGACTAGTATATCAATTCAACTAAAATTTAAATAAGAACACGCCTAGCTTTTATTTGCATGTTCCGAATTAACCCAGATATATTTGATTGGTTTAAGCAGAGGTCGTCAAGTTAAGTCAAAAGGATTTAAATCGTGGATGAATTTTCAAAAGGGACGTCGTTAGACCTTTACTTTAACAGTAGACCTAGTGACTACATTAAAAACAAAACAGCTAATAGTAAACGGAACGGGTGGCGTCCATTCATTTGACTATTCGCCATCCGGGTGGCAGAAAAAATCTCTAAAAATTCATGAAATGTCAGCCTTTTTGATATAATTGTTTCTTTCAGTGACATATATGTCGACTCTGAGTAATTTGTAATGGATTTTGTCAGGTTCAGACAAGATCGTGTTAATATAAATTAAATTTCTTGCAATGAAACGAAAGTAGAAATTCCGCCATTTTGTTTACACCAAATTAGCATACATCTCAAATGGTCCTGATAGTGTTGCTATGAAATTTAGCATCATACGTTTGTATAAAATTGGAGAAATCCGTAGAAAAAAAAAATGAAATAAAATAAAGTTTTACGTCCTATTTCTGCACCTGTATGGGCTACTGAGGATGGGCAAACGCCATGCAGTGTGCAATGAGTGAAATTTTGTCAGGACAGCGATCGACATTAGCCTACTCTTATTTTCGATTTCCAACTGTCGGGGGATCTTTACGTAAGTAAAAAAAAGGTTGATGAAGATGTGTAAATGGTAAAAAAAAAGACAAAGCAGGCGCGTGTCCAAATTGTGTCACATTTATCCTAGACGTATTTTCCATCCCAAACATCGACAAGGGGAAATCGAGTTGAAAAATCCAAAGAATATCAATCCATGGTTGGAGCCATCGCGAATGTGTAAGTAATGTATGTGGGTGGTAAATACACTGCATTGGGGTGGGTGGAAATATGTATTTGAAGTAATAAGGTTTAAGGTATAATAAGGCGCACGATAATCCACAATACTGACGAGTGGTAAGTAATGTGTACGGGTGGTAATAAGGCGTACGATAATAAACCATACTGACAGGTGGTAAGTAAATGTGCAAGGGTGGTAATAAGGCGTACGATAATAAACCATACTGACGGGTGGTAAGTAATGTATACGGGTGATAATAAGGCGTACGGTAATACACAATACTAACGGGTGGTAAGTAATGTGTAAGGGTGGTAAACAAGAATCGGGGATGGTAAACAAGAGCTGAAGGAAGTAAGTTCTTGTTAACCACCAACAATTCCTGTTTACCACCCCAGCTCTTGTTTACCATCCAAAATACTTGTTCTTGTTAACCACTCACAGTTCTTGTTCCTGTTAACCACCCACAATTCTTATTTACCACCCTAAACTCTTGTCCACCATAAGCTCTTGTTCACTAGTTGTTGTTCACTACCCTCGGTTCTTGTTTAACATACCCAGCTCCTGTTCACCACCTTGGTTACCACCCTCAGCTCTTGTTCACCACCCTACCTGTTGTTCACCGCCATCATTTCTTGTATACCACCTTTAGTTTGTGTTTACCACCCAACTCTTTGTTACCACCCTAGTTGTTTTTCATTAACCTAGCTGTTGTTTACCACCCTCAATACTTGTTTACCACTCTCAGCTCTTGTTTCATTAACCTAGCTGTTGTTTACCACCCTCGATACTTGTTTACCACCCTCAACACTTGTTTACCACTCATAATTCTTGTTTACCACACTCAGCTCTTGTTTCATTAACATAGCTGTTGTTCACCACCCACAATACTTGTGTAACACCGACAATTTGTGTTTGTCACCCTAAGCTCTTGTTCACCTACTTAGTTGTTGTTGTTCACCATCCCCAGCTCTTGTTTACCACCCTCAGCTATTGTTCACCACCCTGGGTTATTTTTACCACCCTAGCTGTTGTTTACCACCCGTAGGTCTAGTTTAACAGCCACAATTCTTGTTTACCAACCTACTCTTGTTTACCACCCTCAGCTCTTGTTCGCTACCCTCGGTTTTTGTTTACCACCAGCAGGTCTAGTTTGCCACCCTCCGTTCCGGTTTACCACCCGCAGACCTTGTTCACCACCCTCAGCTATTGTTTACCACCCCAATACTTGTTTACCACTCACAATTCTTGTTTGCCAACTTCAACTTTTGTTAACCACCTTAAGCTCTTCTTCACCAGCCGAAGCTCTTGTTGTTGTTAACCACTCTCGAATTTTGTTAACCACTCTTGGCTCTCTTTTACCACCCTAGATGTTATTCATTAACCCAGCTCCCGTTTACTACCCAAAAATCTTATTTACTGTCCTCAGCTCTTGTTTACCACCCTCGGTCTTTCTTTACCACTCGTAGGTCTAGTTTACCACCCTCCGTTCCTGTTCACCACCCGCAGTTCTTGTTTACCACTTCCAGCTCTTGTTCACCACCCTCACATATTGTTTACCCCTGACGATTCTTGTATACCACCGACAATTCTTGTTAACCACCCTAAAGTCTTTTTTACCACCCTCAGCCTTTGCTCCAGCTTTCTTAAACTAATAGGGAATGTCGGGAATTCGCGTTTTTGGGAATCCGATTCTAAAAATCTTCAAAGGGTGGGATCTCCTACACACTATATAAAAAATCCTTAAATCCGCCGGAAAATGTCGAGAAAAAACGCTTCCGGGCCTCAAAAAAAATAAATAATAAATGTTTGCCACCCGGGTGGCGAATATCCTCGGCCTATGGGCCAAGTGGTATAGACCTAGAACGTTCTAACGTATATTTGGGGATTTCAATTTTGGAGTACGAAATAATCTGGAACAGAAATCACAGCACAGTGATCAGAAGATGTCATTTCATGCCACGATTTTAGAATTTGCATAACCAATCTTTCCATCTCCTTTTGCACGTCCTTTCAAAAAAACATTTTCTATGGTTTCTGTTTAATTTATTAGTCATCAATTTGAGGAAAATTCGCAAATGAATATTGATGCATAATGACTAACTTATAATGCCAAAACTAACATATTACTATATTCTATCAATTGGTGCCAAGATAATTTCGAAATACTTCAGACGTCCCACGCTTGGGGTTAAGTCTATATACATAAGGTGTACAAATTTTAAAATATTATTCTGGTACAACATGAATTTTTGTCCATCATATTATCAACTAAACTCAGATCTTTGATTACTATTTTGCCACTACTAATATTCACAGGAAATGCAAATAGATTAAATCAATCCAAATCTTTGAAAATAAAACTAACCAAAACCCCTCCTAAGATAATGAGTCTACCCAAAGTTAAAAATAGCAGCCAATCAAATTAAAAGTATTTCCCCTTTGGCAGATTCTCAGAACAAATCGTCATAAATTTTGTGAGATCAAGGCTATGTCGAAATTCAGAACTATTCTCAATATTCCTGTCTATTCCTGATGGTTTATCATTAATTTATCCAATATTTACTACAATGGCACTGACTGTGGAACTGTTATGTGTGTGGATACTTGTGTTTATCTATGAACAACGAGGTGAGTTGAAATATAGAATTTACAGTACATCATTTGATTCAATGTCAATATAAAAACAATGTTGTACTATGTAACGGGATGGGATAAACTCTTATCCTGTTACCCAAAATGTCCAAGATTAGTTTAAGTTTCTGATAATATTTGCAAGATGAAATAGATGAAATAGTGAAGAACCAACTGTTCCTTGTTCCTTCCTCTCTGTACTTATAAATGTGATAATTTGTTGCACAAAGTACCCAAAAGCAGAGCCATATATACACTATTAGGGTGGAGGATTAATTTGAACTGAGTTATCCACTATCCAATGCTAGATATTTATTTTAAAAAATATAACAGAACACAGTATTATGTAATATGGTCTACTTCTTCTGAGTTTTATTGTACACAAAAATTTAACATCATCATTGTTTCATGTGATATCATCAGGTAATGTTAATTATTGAAAATTGTATACAATAAAACCCACCAGTTGTATACCATCATGTTATTTTCTGTTATTTAATGTGTTCTTTACCCCTTAGTGTAAATGTCATTGATATTTTCATTACTATTATGTTTTTACATAGAGCAAAATAAGACAATTTTAAGAAATGCTTTAGGCTTTTTATCCCAAATTATATCTTTTACATGTGTATTTAACTTTTCTGCTATTGTCCAACTGTCTAAAGCATGGATGTACACAGAGTAGAATTAAATGTTAATACTAGTATACAATATACATGGAATGTGTTAAATCTGTTTGAAATACTGAAAATACCAAACTAAACCCTTAACAAAATTTATTGAAATGTAATTAATGGTGGCTGCATGGTGGCTATGGAACCTATGATCTGGTTTTGATCTCTCAGTATAATAAAACTTAAACATAAACATGGAAATATTGGAAATATATGAAATCAGTAAGAAAGCACCCCTAGCTTATCAGATCAAGCCATTCTGATCAATAAGCTCCTATGAATCATTATAGTTCCAGTAATGATGCCAGTCAGCCTGATAATTGAGTCATGTCATCTTACTTTATTACTGATAGACAATCGTTCTCTATGCTACTCACTTTTGGATTTTGGCCAAATATCACATTGAATACTAACTATTCTATTGGGATTTGTTTTAAGCTACACTATGGATGAATCATATTCAATAAAGGGAACATTTTATTCATCAACATAAGTGTAGGACCTGAAATTATTTGGAGAGCAGAGAATATCTGCTAGGAAACTTCATGAGAAATGTCATGATTGCCAAATTCGTTTTTGATAAGATAAAAATTAACAAGTGGTAAACCTCTCTATTTTGTTTCCCTTACACAAATTTTCATTCCCATTAAACTTTATATTGGCGTATATTTCAACTTTTTAATGTTTAGTAAATATCAGATGATTTTGATATGGCCCTATTGTCCTGAATCTTACCACTGATTATTATGAATACCAAGTACAAATAGTTTTGATATTGTTTTCTTTTGTTTTCTTAAAGTTTAAAATTAAATAGTAGGGATACTATTGGTAAATATATATTATTTACAAGTAGTTTGATTTCAGACTTCTATAACATTCTGTTCATAATTTTCTTATCTGAAACCACCAGAATCTCAAGCAGACGGCATTAATAACCTATTTAACTCACTGAACTTTCTACATCTGTTAATGTCATGTCAGGGTGCAGCAAGCTTCAACTCAGTCAACCCAGCCTTGACAAACATATCAATTTTCCCTAGTTCTCTTCTTTATGAAGAAATAGAATTTTTCTACAAAAGTGTACTTTGGAACCTCCGCTATCTGCACCAACAACTAACAAGTACTCAAAAAGTTTAGCAATTTGGCAAGTGCATATATTATTTAAGCATTTAGCCAGCTCTTTGGTTAATCGAAGTCACAGATTTCCTGAAATTCAAATTGTAAAACAAATCTTTCTCATCATTGCTGTGTCTGTGAATAAGCTTATTAATTATCACACATAAAAAATTATATTATGTCAATTGACTTCAATGTTTTTTCTTTCAAGACAAGTAACTAATCATGTAATACAAAAATCACAATTGAATCTTTTTTAAATTATGTTCTAGAATCAAACAGACATCATGGCTGGTTAAAAATATATTTTAGATATACCATAGAGTCCATGGTGTGATTTTTATTTCAGTGATAAGTATTGAAATGTCAGTCTTGATAACAATAATGATCAATCTCAATAATCTTATTGCGTTTTTTAGTAGTCTGTATTTCGCCTTTGATCTTCAGATCTCACACAGGATAAGCTGCAGACCTGTATGTCCCAGATTGGAATCCAGAATTAAAGTAGTTGTATGGATATTAATGTTTCCAAATTTCATGCTCCTTGAAAGAGTAATTTAATTTATGTATAAATTCATTTGTTATAGATATATCTTTTCAGTACTTGGATTTAAAAGAGATCGTGATAGATGTCCTGAAGTGATCCGAAATCGACCTGATCCTGTATCTTTATTAGATGATATGTGTTATATGTATGTTGGAGAGGAGAAATACTGGGATCAAGCTAGGGACTATTGTTGGAACCTAGGCGGTGAATTAGTATCAATAGAAAATAAAAAAACAATGAATCATATCATGGCTAAATTTTTAAACGTAAATGGTGGAACACATTCTAAAAATGGTGTTTGGATTGGTGCAAAATATAATGACAATACAAAAGTATGGCGATGGACCACAGGTAAAACTATTCTTATTTCTTACAAAAAGCATTCATTGAAGAGAATATTCATATTTTTATTCTGTTTTTATACACCACAATAATATGTACTGTAGTTCTGAAACTTCTAGGTATAGGGCAAACTTGGCCATGCTGTGTAGAAAAGGACTGTTATTTGACTTTTTAAGTAGTTTATAACTAAAAATGTGAAAACATTATTTACTAAACAGTTTCCTTATTGCTTGGGGGTGTAATTCTCGTTATCAAGAAATAGGGACAATGAAAGGCTGACAATTGCTTCAATTCTTTAAAAAGTAGTCATGGTTAATGTCTAAGCCATTCCCCCAAAATATAATTTTGATGCTCAAAGATACAGACTGGGACAAGGGTAGTTGCCAGCTAGCTGGAAGATATGCTTGCAAATAAGTATGTCTATCCAGTTTTGTGATATTTAGTCATGATTTTGTTCATCTTAAATAGTAATTTGTTCTGTTATAATTTTAGGTAAAAAGTTGCATTATGGTTATTGGGCGAGTGGTCAGCCTAGTCAAAGTGTAATTGGGATTTCATTTGAAGATTGTGGGATAATGAGAAGAAGTGATGGATGGAGATGGCATGACTATCCTTGTCATTTAATGAGATATACTTACGATTTTATCTGTCAGTTCCGTAGGTATTTTTATACATTATCAATTGACTATTTAATTGAAATGTTCTTACTTCCCAGCAAAATATTTGTTATTAAAAAAAAAGCAAAAGGTTACTTAAAAAAACATAAAAAGGGAAACTTATATTTAAGTTTTGATAATATGAATTGTGGACATCTTTGAATTTTTGTTTGAAACAAATGCTTTCAAGAATCTGAAACTGAAAGAATAATGGAATAAATAAATTCCTTAAGGGGAGCTACTGGAAGCTACTATTGAAATCCTTGCAGTTCCCCTCTAGTGACGTCAAAAAGCGCGTTTGTTTTAGTGGAATGGCAAGAACCACAGATGTCGAAATGAAAATTGGAATGGTGCAAATTGATGCTATCAGTGTCCCCGATACACATAAAAAGTATAGAGAACCTCTTTACAATCACTTTAAGTTTGTCTTTTTCGATTGATGTTAAAATTTTTGTTTTTTAAATCTCCTGCAAATTTATATTTATCAGCTATTTTATTGTAAATGGCCACATTTGAGTTTAATTTTATCAGTCTTAATGCATGTTATCATATTTCAAAATGATTATAATAATATGAAATTCTTTTGTGCATTTGACTTTATACATTTGACACAGTATGAAACTGTAATTTTTTTTAGGAAATATATCCTCAAAGATAAGAATAATGTAAACAGTGACACTTCTGTGCTTTCCGCCTACGTTAAAGATTAACGAGAGATAAGACAACTGAAAGTGTTAAATGATCTTTTCCCACCCAATAGTGAATATTTCTGGAGAATAATTTGGGGAGAGTTTGTTTATAAATTATTCAACTGTTTATTTAAGTTAAAGACATGTTTATAAAGTAACAACCTACACAACGTTTTCTAAGAGTTATTAGATAATAGATTTTATTTCTTTTTTATGACAAAATTGTTTAGGTGATTTATATTTTAATGAAATATGTTAAAGTGCCTTCACTGTAGACTCTAAACAGTTTATATTAGTTGGGTGTATTGACCTACATCAACAATTATTGCATAAACTAAACAAGTTTTATTTTCTGCTATTTCTGTGATATAAATGTCATAAATAATAAATAAAGTATGCTAAATCAAGAGTTCATATAGCAGCTGTCAAAAATCATGAAAATCTTGATGGTTAAATCAATATATTTTGTACTCTAATTTGTTCCTATAGGAAATTTCTGTTAAAGAAATTTTTGGCCCCATGGCCTTAATCAAATAGAAAAATAAATCCTTAGAAAAATTTACAATGAGCGTAAGAGAAAACGTTATGTTACAATATAGACTAAATAATCTTGTCTCTTAAAGATAGCAAGAGCTGATAGATGAACATCAATCTCCAGGTTTTTGTTGACATTCTGAAGTCATTTTAGGTCATTTCTTCTATGTTAGTAGCCCAAATAATTTGTCAAAAACAGTTGGCTTTTCAAACTTCTTCACCATAAGTTTCAGTTCTTATTTTTTTTATCAGACTACCAGTGTAAATATTCTAAAATATATCCAGTAGATCTGTCCATATTAGGTATTAGGCAAAGCTATATAGAAATAAAGATTCTAATTATTTTGTAATTATGTATTTACAGCTATTGCTGGTGGAGAAGGAGTTGTACAACCTGAACAACATATAGCATCAGATACAGTTGATAATGGCAACAGTAAGTCTATATGAGTTTTGAATTTATTTATCTGGTCATAGGGCAGTGGAAAGATTTCCAAGATTGATAATCATTCACTGTTGATGACAACAGATAACTGAATTGATACAAAGTTGGATGTCCTTTAATTGATTTAATGTTAACCTATTAAATTAGTAATTTAGACATCAACAAACATTCTGACAAATTTGTTACAACTGTTTTTAGCCCCGAACATTTTAAATGAACTCTAAGACAATGATAATTACATAATTGTACTGTGGTAGGTGTGGTTACTCAGGAGGGCCATGGTTCTCGAAACTTTGTCCTCATGAATAATTGTTATTTTGGTCAAAACAATCTTTAAAGAAAGAGTATTTAGTTTGATTTTGTAATTTTTAATATTGTAGCTATGATATTAGGTATTATTATTGGAACTGGAATATTTATTTTGTTATTGGTAATATTGACCTTCCTCATCTACAGACATCTGTAAGTATCTCACTTTTATCATATTATACATTTCTTCTGATCAATATTCAGTTGTAGATTTTTTCCGTGCTGTTACAACAGTGGTTATCTGTGATTTACAAAATTCTTCTTGAATATATTGTCAAAGCTTTGTCATTGTCAATGAATATCCCCGAAATTTTTTATTAAATAGAGCATTTGATTGTTTGAATATTTTAATGACCTAGAACATGTGTTACATAACTATATGGTCAGATCATGGATGGCAAATGTATTCCAATACAAAATAACTACAAAGATTTAGGACCTCTGCAGTGATTTCTTAATGACTAGTTGCTTATAGAAATACAGTGATCTTTGTAAATAAAGCCAATGTTTGGTTGGAATCCTCTGTAATCAGTCCAAAATCTAGGATTGAACTTTTCAATTCTGTTTTGTTTTCAGACAAAAGAAGAAATATTCTAGAGAAATACCAGCATCTAATTATGGTAATGAAAATTACGTAGATACCAATAACTATAACAACAGTCATTCTACTGCTGTTTTCCATAATAGACCTCGTAATGATAGTGATGTGTATTTAACACCAGCAGAAGTGAACACTTTATATGAAGAAGTGAACAAACCTGCCAATCATATGATCATCAATCCTAACCATGTTACATGTCCATTAATAGTCAATGTACCAAATCAAAATAGAAACAATGTACGCCAGGCAGGTAAAGGTTCTAGTGCAGAATCAGTTGTTATTAGTGGAGCTAGCTCTCAAGCTGATACTCCTGTTATCCCTCCATTACCTAGCACCAGTACCATACCATCTATTATGGAAACATCCACCAGAAGTGTCAATGAATATGTCGATATGGCTTCAGGTGTGGCCATACCACCTTTACCAGATGCTGACCAAGTTGCATCTAATGTGAACTCTCTAAAAAATCAGAAAGGATCTGACACAAATGGTTGTGCAAAACGATCAGCAGGGTCTCCTGTATATAGTAATGTTGATAGTATTACAAGTACACACAAAGATTCTACTGGAATCTACGAAGATATTCCATGATATGCAATCAAAGTAGCTACCAACGATTACCATATGCAGATAATATGTGAATATTGTTTTTATCAATTATCATAAGAAGCAAAGCAGTATTAAACATGCAGACGGTGCTGGTCTGGAAATGTGTTTTACATTATATCATTTCAGCTATTCTTCGCACCAGAAGAAAACAAGTCTTGAAAATCAGAAATTGAAAATGGAGAATTCAAACCGTGATGGAAACATCAAAAATTGACATGCACATTTCTAAACTTGACTTGAGAAGTTTGGCAAATCTGACACAATAGATGCAAAAGAGTTTCTTGTAACCCGAAAGAATTGAATTTTTAATTTTGAACATGATTCAGTGTTGATATTAGTCAAAATATTATAGTGCTTCTGGAGAAAAGTTCTACTTAATACACGCAATGAGGGCTAGCAGGCAATTTTATGTTATATTTTATCTAGAATTTGGACTTAACATAAGTTCTTTTTAACTGAATAACCAAGATTAAGTGATGGTTAATGATCATGAATTGAATTGAACTGTTCAAACATAACACCTCTATACATTATTATTACTGGTTTTACAATTATTATGTCATTACAATATATTTTGTGGCTTTAAAGCTCAATGTATGTTTCTTGATAGTGTCAACAAATATTTTGAATAATTGATTTCAAAGTTTCAAAAAACATTTTGTAATTTTCCTACTTTTAACTACATTTAAGTTCATTTTTTTCTACTCAAAATTTTTAAAACTGATTTAATTATAGATTGCTTGAAAAGCCAAATTAATTTTACCTTTTTTCTTATTTATAGTTTTTTCTTTTCATACTACACAAAAAATTATTGTCATTATTTTGAGCTGATATTTGATTGACTTTTGCTGCACTTTGTTATAATGACTATTAGATGTCATGTTCTCTTTACTTTTAAAATTAGTTATGTATTTTTTTCTTTTTTCTTATGTATTCATTTAATTTAATTTATGTAATTATCTTCAGGCCAGACAGTTTAATAAGTACTTGGCACATTTCTTTTATTAAACCTAGCTTCAGAAAGATGATTACTCTCTAGGTTTTGCTATCAAAATGAATTACTTACTGTTATAAATATATTACTCACTAAACTTTGCTGTAAAAACATTATTACTTGCTATGTAAGGCTGATTACTCTCTAGTTTTTTTTTGTGTTGATTATGAAATACTTGATGGGTTTTGCTGTTAAAATGAATTACTTGCTGGGTTTTGATGCTTAAAATAAGTTACCGGTACTCACTAGGAATGGCTGATAAAAGTTTTTCTGTATATTAATTAGGTTTTCTGTTGATTATTAATTATTACCGTAGATGGATTTGTAAATAATTAATGATTTTCAAGGTTTTGCATTTGATTATAAATTACTCGCTGGGTTTTGCTGCTAAAACTGTATTACTTGCAAGGTTTTATGTGTATAGAGTGACCTACTGTAGTTCAGACCTATTATAGTTCAATATAATATATGATTCTTGAAGTATTTCCTGGAACTTTTGAACTCGTACCAGTAACATACTGACTTATATTGTCTTAAATGACTCAAATAGATACATTCATAGAGACATTAAATAACAGCTTAATCTATAGCTAGCTTAAAGATTCATACTGTAATTACATTTAAAGACATTACTTTTGTAAATCATTATTAATTTACTGCATCTGATATCTTTTCAATTTAGTTTTTCCCAGATGTGATTAGAACTGTATATTTTCTTGGAAGTATGTTTTAATTTAAAATGGTTTATGTCCTTTACTCATGATATCAGAATTGAATGACATATTTGTATTAAAACTTGAGTTGATAGGATGTAATATGGTTTATCATTGTCAATATACTTAATGAAACTTAACATACTTGAAGTGAATTAATCATAATTTAAAGAGAATTTTTAGGTTTTTTTTTAAATTTTTATTAATTCAATTAAGGTCATTTTCTGTAACTTTGTATTAGATTCATTACCAATTTCACGTTTGATTTATTCAGTCACATTATTGAGTAAATTTGAGGGGAAAAAAGCATGTATGTTAGCAATATTTTAGTCATAGTTTGCTTTTTATGCAGAATATCAAAATACTAATAATTTAATTAAAGAGATCAAATTATTCTGATTTTTTATACTTCAACTATCTTTAGTCTAAATCTTTCTTTAAATCTGCAGTCTTCATTGGATTGATTTGTTTATCATTTTAAGTATATATATAGTACTATCATTTCCTTTACATTTAGACATGAGATGACTCAATCCATTTTAGAGAGTGACTTAGTGTATTATTTCATCTTCATTAACTTTCATAATTCATTCATGGCAAAATCAGTCTTTGATATTTTATGCCAAAATAATAGTCTAATTTCTGTCTTGATGAATTATATAGTGCAGAATTATTAAGATGTTTTAATGTTTTTAGGATGCACAAATGTTTTCACCTGTAGAAAAAGTGTAGTGCTCAAGTTTCTTAACAGCAAGTGTTATGTATTACTGTTTGTATATTTGTTGCTGATATTAGCAATGAAAAATACATGTTTTGTATGTTTATAAGTTTTGTTATATAAAACCAGTAAGATGTAGATGTATATGATTGTTCAAACTGGCCTCAAAGATAGACAGTGAAAATCAGTCAACTCTTTGAGACCAGTTTTTCTATAACGAATGTGATATTGAATAAATGACACAATTTATTATGGTTTATAAGACTTTGTTATACTTATAGCATATTAAAATTATTTTCATTTGCACCAGTTGTTTGGTTTTTAGACTTAGTATATGTGAATAATTTTGCACAATTCACTTGAAGAATATTGCTTCTTAATATTGTTTTCTTCATGTTCAGAAAATCAATGGATCAGTAAATAAGCTACAGATCTCTTATGGATATCTGGAATAGTGGGTTGACTTCTAGCAACTGTTGAGAACCCTTGTCAACATGGTATGATGTAGGGGTTGATTTGGCAAGCTGTCTTTGTCAATTAATAGGACAATAAAAAAATGCATTGTGTACTACAACATGGTGATTATCCTGATCAACAGACACACATCAAAATCAAATATCAGTTCTAAAATTAAAATTTTCCAGCACTTATAACTTGTGTAAGTTTTATTGCAAATATGAAATATGAATATGTGTTTCCAGAAACGCTATCTGGAAATAGCTGAAATATCATCAGCTGAAATGTTTGACAAAGACTTCATGAATAATGTTTTATTTATCACATAACTACTAGAACAGATAACAAAAAATAAAATATAGTAGTAAATATCACAGATGGCGATAAAAACAAACAATGCTACAGGTAAATTATGGAAGTGCTTTAAATATTACTTTTTAATAACACTCTTATAGTCAAGACAGTAGAAACAGTTGAAGACATAATTACTATTAAAGTCTAGTCACAAAAATATCATAACTAGTACTTAATGTACTTAATCAGCTGGGTAAATTATTAACTCATAACGCAAAAAAATAAAATATAAGGTCCCGGACATGGTAGACATGTTGAAATAGATCAAGGAAACCCTCAATTCAAGAGTTAATATCAATTTTCTCTATAATCAGACGATTTTTTTTGGTGTAATGTGCTATGCTATATCCATTTATTTAAAAGAAAAATGTAGCCTTCAGGACTACATGTATATCCTTTGAGACTCAAAACCATTCAAACTTGTTAAATATCTTGAATTATTTGACAGTGTGACAAGCTAGGAAATTTTCTTTTTCATATTTCTGTATTTCCAAGAGAATTACCTCCCCTGAAACACTTTCTCAGTGATAGCAAATTGGACAACATTTTAAACTTTATGACTTAAAGATACACTGCTGAATTTTGTGGAAAAAAAAAAAAAAAAAAAGATTAAGCACAAATTATCCGATGAAAGAGATAACTCTGGACAAAAGCACATGACAAAATGGTAAGAATACTTTAAAATGAATTAGTTGAAGAAACAATCGTATAGACTTAACTTTCTATATCATTTTCCACAAATAAATCCACGATTTCAAGGCAGAATGAATGCTTAAAATACATGTATATAAAAAGCAAAAATGATATTCAATGAGTTAACACTTTAATCCCTGCCAACTAATTTCTGGAGTAATTTCTTATAATCTCCACTACAGTCATGTTCCAACCATTTCCATAATGTTTTTTCTGTCAACTGTAAGAAGCACTCTTTAATTTGTACCATATCAATCTGAAATGCAATTGTCAATTTAATCAAATAAAAATATTTATTATCTTATTATTAACTGTGTTATACACATCTTCTGTAATAAAACATCAATTCTTACACTTGAGAACAATGGTGCTTAAATCTCATTGGACAAGAATTATGAAAGAATTCACTTCAGAATGACTGACTTGACACTTGATTAAAGCTAATTTTTGACTGTTTAAGAAGAAATTACCTCGGAACGGGATGCTATGACTCTAATGATAGTTTTATCTGCTGTTCCTAAACCCTTCATAGCTCTCATTAATTTCTCAGCAAAAAACATAGGTCGACATCTTATATTCATTACAATAGCACGTAATCCTGATTTAAAATCACCAGACGTCTCTCTATCTACAGAGTTTAATATATCTCTCTGTGTTATCTAAAATATTAAAAAAAAAAAATTTTTCAGGATTTAATATTGGACTTGGACCTTGCATTCTAAATAAGTGAAAAATGATTGAATTTACTCATGCATAGTTTGATTAGAAAAAAAAAGAAAATTGGGGACAAAAAATTACATTTAAGAAAAGATTACTTCTCACAAAAAGATTTGGAGTATTTTCCAGAATAAAAAGTTATGCAACAAGCTCTGCAAGTTCAATTTGAGAACTTGGCTATGCCAGAAATAATCAGAGGGACATGTAGTTTCAACTAGACACTGGTTCAAAGATTTATAAAAATGTCTATTCTAGATCATAAGAAACAACCTGATGGTTTTACAATAACAAACCTTAACATATTCCTTCCAGATAGCTCGTAATGAATAGTAATCTCTAGTTGAGAAGATACGGTTAAATGTTTCTTCATCTGTTCCCCATTTAGCTTCACCAGCTTGATATAACTCTTCAGCATCTCTTCTGGCTTGATCCATATCAGTTAGAGCATCATAATTTACTTCATACATACCAGTACCCTCTCCATCATCGGTTACAATCTCTCTTACAGCTGACTCTAATACACCTGGTTTTATCTCATTACGATTACCCTGTAATATAGATATATCAACAATATTAGGTATGTAGACTGTATAAGAGGTGCCAAGTTAATCATATTGGCAATACATATCAGACAAGAACAAGCATGCTCTACCTTAGCTCAACAATAAAGTCTTTGAAAGGTGACATATAGTAGATTGTCATCTACACGGTTAGAATCCCAAGAAAATTTCTCATGCCACATTTAGTGGTTTTGAGCTCTAAACTAAGTATTTGTATTTACACCTATAGGGTTTCAGACACCATCATTATCTTGCTATGGGAGGAAAACTAGTGTTTCTTGCTTGTTTGTTTAATTGTCTCCTAGAGGCATGTTCAAAGAATATCAAGTAAATTGGCCTGGATAAGATATAATGCAGATAAAAAAGCAAACCTGTGAAGCTGATATTAAAAGACGTTTAAAATCTCCACTAGTATCTTCTTCAATATCCTTCTCTAATTGTGTATCTGTTGTTTTTCTATTAGGACTTACGACTGGAATAAATATTTCAATACTAAACATCAATAGAAATTTAAAACTTTATGAATCCAGTGTTTACTGCATTCTTACAGCATTCTGTTAATTTGTTGACTGTTATTCAGAAAGGATAACCTGGGCAATACCACTGCTGCAAAATTAGCAAAGTCTACAATTTCTGACCACATATTTGAAGCATTTTTGTTGTACAGGACAGCCTGTCCTGGACAGTCACAAGAAAATTTTATAAAGGAAGTAAAATTGTTACCATCTCCATAAACTTCTTTCATTTCATTAATCTGAGCGTTAGTTCTTGTCATTAATATTTCTACTAATGTTTCTTCATCTGTACCAAGCCCCTGTCAATAGAAAAAACTTTCATGACTTTGTATTTGAGAACATATTCAATATATAGTCTTGTACTTGGTCTATTTGGCTTGTGAGAAGTCACACTATCCATTGAAAATAATCATCTATTTTGAAATTTTTGCAATTAAATGCTTCACAGCCGGAAAATCAATGATATAAGCTTACTGGTGCTATAGGAATTTCAAAAAACTTTTTCTTTGTTTATAAAATTTCTTTGGAACAATTTCTTGCTTGGCATGAAAAAAGAAAGATTTGAGGATACTGCAAGAAATCAACCATAACTATTGTATTGGAATTTTGTTTCAATACCACACCTGCAGGTTAGCGATATGAACTTACATATATAGCCTCTTTAATACACCAAGCATCATATACAGCTGGTTTAACAAAACATGCCATGACAGTCTCTTTAAAATCACCGCTTAATTCACTTTTAATATCTTCTATTAAATCCTGTAATTCAAATATTATTATATGACTAATAAACAGTTCTGAACTGTTCACTAGAATTGGACTCAAGAGACATGTCAAATTGTACAAGTTATATGGAACAAAGCTCAGTAGCAAAGAGCTTACTTACAAGTGCTCACCTTATAGATGTATCGCTCAATTTAGGTTTAAAGTATCACATGTAGTGTAAGAATACTACGGAGCCCCTAAGGCGCAATTGTAAACATATTTATTTATTATTTCCTTTAAACGAATTAATTTTTTCGTCTATTTCGTTTAAACGAAATAATTAACCCATCTTTTTATTTCGTTTAAACGAAATAATTATTCGACATAGAGAAATATCACCTTGATTTTGGGCACATTGAACGAAACTCTTTGACAAGGGTTTCTCTGTTTCTCTGTTAATTATTTCGTTTAAACGAATTAGTTATTTCGTTTAAACGAATTAGTTATTTCGTTTAAACGAATTGATTATTTCGTTTAAACGAAATAAACATAGGGTATTTCGTTAAAACGAAATAATTAATTCGTTTAATCGAAATAATTATTTCGTTTAAACGAAATAATAAATAAATATGTTTACAATTGCGCCTTAGGGGCTCCATAGAATACTTACTCGGCCGTATGAAGTTTTAAAGGATTTTTTTAATTGTTGACGTTGTTCATTACATCTAGTAGAAACGATATGTATGATAGCATCTTCATTGGTTCCTATAATATAGTATAATACAGTTTGTATTATTTCTATAGGCAGTTGACATAATGATGTCATAATGTCAGGGTTATCTTAATATGAGAATTAATAAATTTAACTGGTAAATCAAATAAACCACTATATCCACTGAGATACTTTGACTTAATTAAATCAAACAGATTATTAAACATTCAATAAGGTAAAAATCATTTTGTCTTCTACCTTCCTACAATAAAATTTCATCAATTTTTTAAAATCAAAATGAACAAATAAATGAATATTATCAATCATATAGTAATTGACTCTGTCTAGAAATTTCAATTATTCATTTACCCACCCACGCAACAGTTAAAAAAATTTTGAAATCATTCAAGATATTGAAACAATGAACACATTCCAATGAAAACAGATGGTTCTGAGGCAATAGGTCTATGCTATGATCTAATATAAATACCAAGTTTTATCAAAATCAGATATATCTTATGATTCTGAGATTTCATCAATATGAATTCAAAGTCTCAGCAACATCAGCTGAGCTGTAACTTCAGTCACATCTACAGAGCAAAAGCTTGTAAAATTTAGATGACTTGAATGACTTGTTGAGTTCCTGGGCTAGCTAAGGGCCTGTGGGCAACTTGGATCAGATTTATTTTACAGTTACTGTACCTGCTCCTTTCATTGCATCCCTCAGATAGATACAATCATTTTCACAAGACCAATCTGTATCAGTTAAATCTTGATCTTTATTTTCATTAAACCAGTCAACTACAGGATCATCTGCTGGGTATTTATCAAGTGGTTTTACTGTACCAGAAGTCATTTCAAACGTCCCTGAAACTTTCTCTCTTCTCACCAATTCATTGACAAATGATTCCTTCATTTTGATTCTTACTTGTTCTCTTATTTCTTCTTCAGAAATACTGGGCTACAAAAAAGATGGGTGAACAGAATCATAGATCTCATGCACATGTAGAATTAACTTCAAACTAATTTTGTTCTGTTATGACATGCTAAGATTTTCTTATGCAAAATATATAATTACAGGCCAATTTCCAAAGTCTAAGATGTCAAAACTTTAACCACTATCCAATAATTAACAACAATTTCAAAATAAAAATGGTTCACTAATAAAGATAAATGATTAAAGATACATCATTGACGCTTAAAGTATCTCCTATGAATATACCTTTGTATGTCCCTAGTCTAAGACCTCAACCTTTCCTCCAAATTTTATAATTTCAAAAATTTGCAAATGCAACACACTGACTCCAAGTTACCTTCAACGATGTACAACACAGAACTGTCCAAACACAAGTGACAATCAATATTAAATTAGCAGACACACCAATTAAACAGTTATCAACATTAGTGATGACACAATTATTAAAAAAAAAAGGTTAATTACATGCCTATTATGAGAACAATACTTTGTTTTCGCAATATATAGGCCTAATATTCTGTTTTTTGGAAACTTCTGTGTTTCAATATCAGCTTTCACCTCAACACCACTTAATTTTACAAAATAAGACAAAACTTTTCATGGAAAATTGTTCAGGTTTGGAAATGAGGAACACTCTTGTCCTTAATCTGAAAAGGCTTTTGTCAACAAACATGTGTAATCATTTTTCTAATTCATTCTGGATTTTTTTTCTGTCGCCATCAAAATGAAAAATATTAATGATATATTTAAGATTAATCTTACTGTTGTTGATTGTTGTTGATTGCCACCATCATTATCATCATTACCACTGTCATTATTGCTTCTATTAGATTGATTCATCATCATCATTTGTGTTTGCATCATTTGCATTTGCTACAAAAAAAAATTAGTTTTAAAGAAAGTATTTTCAACACACAGTAAGTCAACAAATTTGTCTAAGATATATACACAAAAGGTACAAATTATCACTACTTATTATCCAGACCTATAGAAATGATCTTGATTATATATTTTAATGATAAATAATTCATCATTAAACCAGCTGACTATTACTACCATTATTCTATGTCCCCACATCCGATACATAGAAACCCTCACTTTCAATTTCACTATTTTGCATTTATGGACATACTATAATGGAGTCCCAAAACTTTTTAATTCTAGAATTTTTCAAAATATAATACGGCTGGGTTGGACTGTATGATCTATAACTAATTACCTGCATCTGCAGCATCTGTTGTTGTTGCATCTGAAACTGCATCAGATGATTATCATAATGATTTATGGTTCCAGTTGTTGGCATTTGCATTGGTGGTGGTGCCTTAAAAATAAACGATTTTTATATACTCATATTTATAGTGAATATAGTTTTGAATCATATTCCTCGAATTCAATAATTATTTTAATATAAGTTTGTCTGGCACTCATAAAGAACTCTTAAGATATTCAGTATCATGCATTGAATTATTCTATAATGCAATGCAAGAGTGGGTTTGATAGGTTATTACAAATAGTCTTAGCGTTGTCTTTCTGCTTGAACACATGTAAAAGAAGAGTCATGTTCAAATATTGTATTCATTTCTATACCTGTAGTCCTTGGTTCATCTGTGCAAATTGTTGAACTGCTGGTACAGTAAAACCTGGTACAGCACCTGACTGATTCTGACCAGCAACATAGCTGTATCCACCTGAAATCAAGTCAAACCTGATAGTTTAATACATAACTATAATTAGATGGTAGATGACAATATCCCCAAGAACATTCTCAAACCATAAGCTTATATATAGCTCTTGTGACAAAGTTATTTTTTACCTCCATTACCTTCCACAACACTCAATACCACTTAGTTTACTAACTCAACATCTCAAATATTTGAGTGCATAAACATCTGAGTGCATTGTTCCCACAAATTTTACACAATTTATCCTATAATTTCATAGTAATTTAGATATTATGAAGTTAAACATCATTTAATAACCCTACCTCCATACTGAGGTTGTTGGCCATATTGGTTCACATTATAGGCACTGTTATCATAGTTATGTTCTTGATATCCAGCACCTTGTCCGTAATAATTAACAGTCTGTCCAGGATAATTACTCTGATAAAAGAAATCATATAACTTTGAATTGTTATAAAAAAAGAATTCTCTACTTAATCATCGAAAGGACTATCTTTTGAGCTAAAAGGACAAGATCTGATTATGTTTAACTTACTGTTATTATAGATGATTAAAGCCTTTCTCTAAGTCAACAGTCCAAATGTCAACTAAATCATTGTATTCGATGTTAACTACATTTACATGTATATCTGTTAATATTTTTTTCCAAGGCTGCCATTGTAACTATCAGTACTGTTTTAATGCTTTTAAGTGTCTTTACAAAAATGACAAAATTCGATTTATCAAGAAATTAACAAAGACAGTAACTTCATATCAGTTATATTTGGAAGCTAAATGGCCAATAGAAATCATATTACCTGATAGTATGACATTTCTTCTGGCAAACTGAAAAACAAATCAAGAATTTCTTTCAGTTATCATACCTAATTCATATTCTTAATCTGAGTTTATTTTGCCTTTATAAAGTATTTTGTGTAAATGGAATAATTACTTTAAATAATCGCCCTGGCTTAAATATCTGAAACTACATGTATTTATGTTTAATAATACAACCTAGTGTGGCTTTAAAAAATGTACATTGTATTTATTTTTAATAGCTGAGCAGAATATGGCCCTCCTATATCTAAACCTTCTGAATCTTAAATTGTATATTTTAGGAAGTATAAAAACTTGCCTTCTTATTTTCCAAACCAAAAATCTCAAAGTTATACTTTTATATACAAATGTACACGGTTCACCAGTCACACAACAAAACAGAAAAAATCCTTAGTATTAACCAAAATTAATGGTTATTGAGCGTCATAACTACCATGGAGATATTAGTTTACTGACCTTGACATTGCAATAACAGTAAATTAAGGCCTGCCTATAATAATTATTTGATTCTCATTTCTAAATGTGAAACAGTTAATAATAGTAATTTTTTACAGTATGAACTCTTCAAGATTTACTGATTTGAAGGCTTACTATTCTATTTACCGGTATTAATTTACAAGGTTACATATCAAAAGATGTGCTAGAGTTAAGCTAGGCCTTTAGAAAATGCTTCAAAAAAACCACATCATTGTAACTGTTGGAAGCATGATATCTCTTGTGAACAGATAGTTCAAAAAAAATCTCATGTTGATCTGATGTTTATAAAAAAAAGTATTTTACTCAGAACATGCAACTTTACCAATGTGATGTTTGTAAAAAGTCTTTTACTCAATCATGTCGTCCTTGCATGATGTTGATACTGTATCGAAGTGACCACTGTTAATTGTCTTTAAGAAGAAAGAAATATTTGAGAAAGAGAATAGATACTTTCAAGATCATGGTACATATTTACTAGAACTGCACGAAAATCACATAATTCCTTCAAATATACCTCAAACTAGAAATTTCACTTTCTATTTCTATATATGTCTTTTCTATATATGGCAGATTCTCATAAAATGAAGAGACAGTCGTCGTTTGAACTTTTGAATGTGGATCTTTCTAGACACATGGATTTGAAGGCAAAAATTTTGATGGTGAGCTAGGGATTAGAATCCCCTTCGAAGAGGCCACATAGATCATTATTGTGAATATATCGCAGTTCACCATAATTAGTGTGCACCCCATCCTGACAAAAAATTATACTATTAAAGTGGTTATATAATATACACCCTGTCCTAGATTAGCTGAGTAAGGTAGCTTATATTGGTTTATTTTTATTAAATCACAATTTACTTTTAACAGCATTTTGAATGTCAGCTAGTGACTGAAACACAGTCCTCTTAACAATTTTCTTTTCAATCTTATGAATACATTTATACAAGGCTTGATATACTAAATATCTACTGTCTTGTACCCCAGATTTAAAAGTAGAAAGTAAGTTAAGATGATTGGTGATATAAGCTGATCCAACTTGGTACTGACTATCTGATAGTCCTATCTGCCCACCAAAACCACTATGACCAAACATATAAGTCACCTGAAATTAGAGTTAAAACTTTCATTCATTAAAAAACAACTTATTCATGCTTTTTGTGAAAAGAACATGCTCAATATCCAAAAATGCTTGGATAGCTAAATTTGAGCTTTATTAATTGTTAAAACAGACAACTGCGCCCTATAACTCCATTGTAATCAAACTTTTAATGATTTAATAATATAAATTACTGAAATATAACATTCCATTAAATACTAGAAACTAATCTTCGTACCTTATCATTTTCTACAACTGGAAATATCATAATACCTAATCCAAAAATATCTTGAGCTCCAGTAGTTACATCATAACCTTTAGTAAGTGGTTGTTTCATTAGCTCAAGAGTATATTTTGATATTAGTTGTTTACCATTCAATGTACCACCAGCTGCTAGGATACTGTGAAATTTAGCCAATGCTTCAGCAGTTGAGAATCCATGAGAAGAACCAGATGGTAGGCACATAAAGTCAGGATTGTTAATAATATGAGCCTGAAAAAATAAATGAGTTGTCTTTTTAAATAGCAATTGAATAGTGGATAGTCATTACTTCAACACCAAACTTTGGTAAAACATTGACTGCCATCTACTGTATCTAACTAATGTAGATATGAAACACAGAATTATTTCATGGAAACTAATTAACCTTTACATTGTCAGAATTAGGCAAGTAATCCAGCACAAAAATGGGAACTGTTTAATGTTTATGCAAATGTGATGTACAAAATTGAAAATCTGTAATTATATTTCTCTTGATGTATTTTGTATTTTTAAGAGAGCAGAGTACAATGGATTAGAAAATGAATTACACCCACATGTTTCCAACCTTGGTTAACAATAGCTAACAGTTTTGGATCTCCTGACATAGAAATTTCACCATGTGTATCAACCAATTGACCATCACTTCTATTTATAGAAATTTTGGCACATTTATACTGAGATTTTTTGGGTAATCCAATATCAATTCTCAAATCTACAACAAAGGTAAATTTTCTTCAGTATAAAGTTTTGGTTCCATACTATTGATATTTCAGATTCTTGAAAGACTGTACACATAATACAATCATGAATTTTTAATCTGAAGTGGTCTACCTGAGTCAAATGCTGCTTTTGACATTGATATTATGTAATTTTACACAAAACATTGTATGTTGTCTATTCAGCATATTTTCTTTGGGAAAATTGGATATGTCTTATAAGATATAGGAATGGCTGACTATACATATATAGCTACTAATGACTGATAAATACCAAATTCTTTAGCAATCTCTTCCCCAAAATACTGAGCTAATCCTCTGAATTTCCAATCAACTCTTCTTACTATTTGGTCCAGGTATAATGCAAATGTATGGACATGGTAACCATATTGGTGTCCTGAAAGAAAAAGAAAATATATTTTCTAATGGTACATTGTTGGATGAACTTCCAGTTTCAAACTGAGATATTTTGCTAACCTTTTTTTTATGGGTTAAACTTGACCTATCAAAATCATAGAATGAACCATCTGCAGATAATCAATGAAACAAAATACAACTAGAACAATATATGTTATTGGTGATCAACACTTGACTAAAAAGACACAAAGCAACAGACATGTTCAAGACATAGTGAAATAATTGGGGTTCTACCACTAAGCCAACCTTCATACTGAAAACTAAACTTGGTCACAGTATTTAGTACCTGGTTTCCATAAAGGTTTTTGTTTTGCTAAAATCTCTCCTAGTTTTCTAGGATTGTCCACCAGTAATGATAATCTGTAAGAATCATCTTCTATACCAGCCAATCCTGCCTAAATAATAATCAACAGTTTATCAAAACTTTACCTAAAAATAAAGAAATTAACAAGGTTTTTTTGTAATTTTCATTAAAAAAGCCTTAAATGGATAATTTTTTAAGACATATAGACATAAATATTGTTCGCAGTTCATTGTTGAAATTTGAGCCTGCCAGAATTATCCACACTAATGATTGTTCTCTTAACTGACCTTATGACATAAAAATTCTTCCAGTCTGATTTTATCTTTCCCATTTTGACCAAATTCGGGCCAATATGTGGAAATGTATTCTGAATATTTCAACAACCCTCTGAAAAAGAAAACACTGCCAATAAAAATAATAGTATTGCTTGAATAATTCAAACAAGGGTTTATTAGATTTCTTTTCTAAATTCCCATAAAAGTCAGACCAGCAACCAGGTTGGAGGACTAAAACCAGAAAAAAGATTGATTCATTATTATGACATACCTATCTACCAGGTGTGCTATAACAACTGCCGAAATAGTCTTTGTACAAGAATATATACAAGAAACTGTTTCCTGTTTCCATTCCCTTCTGCACAGAGCATCACATTCTCCTCCCCAAATATTAACCACTAACTCTCCTCTATAATACACAGCAAAACTACCTCCTTTTTCTAATCCACTTCTTATATTATCTCTGTTAAAATGAACAAAGACATGTTTTTTATTTTGAAAAGCAAAATGTAATAATGGGAATATCAGTCAGTCAATTTGGTGCATTTGGACTGTAATCGAGTAGATAGGCACACCACATGACGTTTAACATAGAACAGTATACAGTTCTATGAATTTACACATTCATTTGTTTATCAGTGAACGTACAGCCGTACACCCTTTTACCTAAAAACTTTTTCCACTTCTTCAAAGCCCGATTTAACAAAACCACCTGCAGGAGTTTCTTGCGCCATTCTGACTTTATATTATATTCTTTACATGGTTCGTTAAAAAGGACAACCGGATAGATAAACTGGAAAAATGGGGTTAAAGGTCACATTAAGAATAGAAGATAATGAATCTGGTAGTAAGTGCATGTCTTTGAAGTGTCCATGGCTCCATGGTTATAACGGACAGCCGAAAAATTGTTTTATGACAAAATGATACGAGAGTGTGTGTAGGCCTAGATCAGTAAGACCTACCACATAATGTATAAACTTATGGCATAGTTTAATTTTAATTTGTTTACCAAATTTCAGTTTTGGATAATCAATTTAAATTTTGATTTGCTTTCCAATTCTATAAAAATGTTCCGGTTGTAGATCAAGCCAATGACGTCAGAAATAACGTACGTATGCTACTTCAAGATATGAACCGACAAGGAACCGAGCAAAAAAAACGACCTCACGAATTCTAATATGCTACTTAGGCACAGTAAAAGGATTGGGATAGTAGAGAAGAGATCACGGAAGATATTAAGATACAATGGATCCAGCTAAACCGTCTCGTTGCTCAAAGTTGTAGAGTTGATATGATTCGCAGGATGTCGTGATACATTTTAATTAAAAAATCGTGGATCGCAAAAAGGGTTATCTTGACTTGCAAATTGCAATGCGATACCACTTAAATTGAAGCCTGCTCAAGGGATCCTGCCATCCATGTTCCATTAATGGAAGAGCACACAAGCGGTCTTGGTCGGAAAGTGTTGTCGTCGATTAGAGTCTTGTCTTGAGTTTCAACGACTGGTACGGACACACGAGGAGACAAAAATCATCTTGTTGTGGAAGCAACGGACACACGCGACGCTTTACTCAAGATTCGAGTCAGGAGACAAAAATCTCCGACCAAGACCGCTCGTGTGCCCGCACCTTAATGGAACATTGCTTTAGCATACCACATCAAGTTGCACGCCGTTGCTAAAACTTATATATTGATCATAACTCAATATAGACACAGCTTTCTGAATGAGTTTTATGCAGGATTAATTGAAGATTAAATAAAGAACTATTGCTAGTATTGGAGTGTTTTATTACTATAGAGATTTTTTTTTTAAATCACTCTCTGGGTTTAGTAGAAATATTTTATTGACCAAGTGCCATTTAAAGATTATAACTCTTTATATAATATGATCAAACCCATGGTATAGTTGGGGCAGTGGCATGCCACTTAAACCACTAAAATATGAATGTATTATTGGAAATTATACATTTGTCGTCGCAACGGCAGATGGATGCATACTACGTAAATTTTCACATTGAGAGGGCGAAATTTACCATTCACGTCTGATTTCTTTATATGGATGTGGATTATATTTAGTATCTGACGTATATTCACGTGTTTACTTTTGTCTCGGTTATCAAAAATGCATAGCTTTACTGTTACGTGTCATTCAGAAAAACAAAAGACTGGATAATTGCAACTACTCATTGACGTAAAATGAAATACAATCGGATTTACTCGATGCTATCAAAATATCTCTACAATATTCCAATATGATTTTGCAAATGCAATGACAATAGACTCTCTTTTATCAGTCTTATAACGTGTATTTTGGCACAATATTTATATCAATACAATATCAGAAATGTGTAGAATTACAAGTCAAATTATTTTCTATAATGAATTTAAAAGTATATCGGAGGCCAATATGAAGTTAGTGTGCTACATGTGACAACATTGTATGGCAAATTGCCAATATTTTCTGATGCAACGTTTACTGGTCGATTTACAGTTTTTGAAAACTATCGATATGATAAAGAGTTACATTTTGGATTGCTTTTCAAGTTTGGTTCCGAAGTCTTCTTCATTAAAGTTTGATAATTTATAACATTTCAACGAGCTGTTCATTTGATGGAGTTCTTGATTTATAAAATATAGAACGTAGAAACAATATTAAACCCTTGGCGGATGGATATGAAATGAAATATTCCTTTTTGAGGGGAGAACGTGCGGCGTGGCGCATTCTTTACTGAGAATTCAATGTGTTATAATCTGTCAAATTCTAATATGGCAGCTTAAATTTGGGCACTTGCTACGGCACCGTGCAAAGTCACACACTCAAAATGGCGTAAGTATTTATTTATTTTAATTTGTTACCTTCCAGATTTCTGACTAGTAATTTCTAGGCTAGTCTAAAACTAAAAATTAGATCTAGTCTAGCCTAATCAAATGCGTAGTTAGTAAGACAATTTTTATGGGATTTTTTTTATGGAAACTAATTTGCAACGTGACTGTCGTAGCCTATCACACGACTCATCAGTTGTAGGATGGAACCAATGAATTAAAGCCAGCTATTAATTAAGAAAAAATGTAAGACTAAGCCTAATGACATTTTGAAAATCAATATTGTCCTTTCTTATTCATTATGCAGACCCGAGATTCTGCTTTTTTGGAGTGACAGTGATGGGATCTAATCTACCCTGTAATGACTGATAGAGAAGTCTACTAACGTAGCCGTTCTCTCTATTGTACATGATATCAAAAATATTTCTGAAGTGCCCACTTTTTAACAATAAAGACAATATACTATCCATGACCATAGTGGGAACACCTAGGGGACGAAATGGCTGACCTTGTCTTAAGGTCAAAATTTGACCTTTCAAGGTAAACCATTTGAAACTTTTCCCTACCATGGCTATTCTGCTAAGCATTGACCTTCTTAATATAAGGGTCCTAGTCTGGAATAAAAAATAAATTCAGGCTTTCTAATCAGCCTTTGGTAGTTAGGGTGCAGGAGCACCTGGTAGGCCTTATAGGTAATTGTCAAATCTCAGGTCGCATATAATTTGTGTTTTGTAATTCCAGGAATTTTCAAGATGTTTACCCAAGCGGACTTATTCATTCGACTATAGAAATCAAAACGATTCAACATGTCGGTACAGGAGATGGAAGATTTTACCAGTTTGATGGAAGGGTGGGGAGATGGTTTAATGACCCTGTCCGATGACCTAGGGTCTGGTGTGTACAGTAGTGTTAAAGATGAAAACCAGAATACATCAACTGGTATCTTTGAAGATGTGCTGGAGGCTCCAAGTATAGGTAAGGCATATGATAATTCTGTAATATGCAAATTTGAATTTTGGCATTGCCTGTGAAATGTTTCTAAATGTAAAATTTCAAAGTATAAAGACAAAACAGAAATTTTGATTCTTTGCTTTTTCATTTCAGACCCTTTTGCAGAATCCTGGATGGAACAAACGAGTTTGTCACAAATGTTAGAGGAGTTGACTGGTATGGCAATGGAGACGATGCCAGTTCCAGTTGCTCCAGTAATCGAAGAGAAAGTAGAAGTGGCAGCTGATGTTGACTGCTCTGTTCTTACTGACTTTGGCTTGGGCCAAGATGAGTTTGAACTGTTGCAACAACTTGTAGAGAAAGCCACAGAAATGGATTCAAATTCATCCTATATTCCTCTATCAGAGCAAACCACTGATAATATTCCTGGAGAGAGCACAATTCAGGTGGCTCCAGTTATATCATTAGATGATAGTGGAATAGGTTCTATGGATTCATTCTTAGATCATACCACCACAGTAGATACAGCCGATATGGACGACAATACTCTTTCACAATCGTCAATTAGTGATGTTGAAAGTATTTTATCATCTTCTCCAAGTTCCCCTTCATCTTCTATATCAAGTAGTGATTGTAGCACTAATAGCGAACTTTATAAATTAATGACCCAACCATGTCATAAACGTTATAGCACTCCTAGATCATCACCATACTCATCGCCTAGTACTTCAAACAAAAAATCGAAAGCGAAATCTGTGTTAACTGATAGTGACAGTTTAGAATCTCAGTTTTTGTCTAAAAAAGAGCGCAAGAAACTTCAGAACAAGAATGCCGCCATTCGATATAGACAAAAGAAAAAAGCAGAAGCTGATGACATAAAGCTTGAGGAAGACCAACTTCAGGACAAGAACGACAAATTACAAGATAAAGTGGATGAGTTGCAACGAGAAATTGCATACATGAAAAATCTGATGACTGAGGTATACAAAGCAAGAGGAAGTGTTAAATTGACAAAAGTGACTATAGCTTCTTAACTTTGTGAATCATTTGTTTATTCCATGTGTAGGTCATGTCAATGTAATTATTTTGTTAAATATTTATTGTACATATAAAAATCATTTAGATTGTATGTTCGTTATTGCATTACAATTCTATTATTATTCACTGGACATGCATCCATGTGGTTATTGTGGAAGGTTGGGTCAACACAGATCTTTTATACCCATGAGCTGAACAGCCAGCGGTTATCGATTAACCCATTTATTTATGTGGGCATCGTCATTAACCCATTTATTTAATAAATATGTGGGCATCGTCACTCTCCAGAGCAAATGACATCCTGTATACAATGTGTTTACATTTTTAATAAATGGGCAATGGGTGTTCCTGAATACCTCTCGCTCGGTTTTCTTTTTGAATACGCAAGTTAACTAGGGGGTAATGGAGTTCTAATGAATTAGTTGTTGTCTGAGTTTAGCATGAAGAGCAATTATTTCCCTTGAATTACAGACCAATGTAAAGATATAAGACCAGTTTGAATAATGTTTATTACTGACACTCTTTCCCCAAAAAAAGCTGCAACTAATCAAATATAACTACTGACTTTATTCTGCAAAAGAGAAAAAATTTACCTAAGTTTAAACTAAGATAAAATATTGAAACAGTAAAAATTGAAAGTTGGAATTGACACATGAAGGTCTGTATTTCTACCAATAACTCCTGATTTGAATATAGAGATGCTCAATTTATACCAACCCTACTCCTTTCCTCATGTAGTCGAATCCCTCATTTATTTTAGCTAATGGTAATGTAAAACTAACAAATTCATCTACTTTTAATTTATTTTGCATGTACTCTTCAACCAGTGTTGGCAAACTGTCCTGGCTTTTCCAACCTACAGTGGGAACAAATTAGAATATATCACGGAACACACCTCTGATAATTACAAGCATGTTTTTAGGAGGAAATGTCAATTTCATAAAGCCTTGTATACTACCTTGAACATGAAGATTTAGAGGCCTATAGATGTATCTATAGATATTGAATTCGTTTTATAAAATATTTTCTACGACATGCAAGAATAAATTCAGAGTTTCTTGCCAAGCAAGTTGGATTGTCACATTATACAAAATCATTTTAAGGGGAATGCAAATCAAAGAATAGAAATAGATAAATGTTTTGAATTCTGTGTGATAAAAAACACTAATTTTCGAACCTCCAAATACAGACCCTTTCCAAACACATCCTGTAACAATGGAGTAAGGTTTTGCTGTTAATTCTGCTCCAGGTGGTGTCATTCCTAATATAGTTGATACACCCCATCCTTTATGACAGGCATCAAGTGATGCTCTCTGAATTAGATAGAAATTTTATTTGCACCTTGAAGATAAATTTTCATTTTGTGACCAAATGAAAACAAGATTTTGGTAACTAGTTTTGAACTAGCTAACTACACCAATTGCAGAAATAATCATGCAGCTTCTTAGCTAGTATTTCTTCTGATGACACACTTATCATGTGATAATATTATATCCAATGAATTAATTTACCATTGCTTCAACACTACCAATACATTCAAATGTATAATCACACCCTCCATCTGTTTTCTCTACTATAACTTCTTGTATTGGTTTATCATAATCCTTAGGATTTATAAATTCTGTACATCCAAAATCTTCAGCTACATTTAAATTTAAAACTATTTATAAAATGTCCTAATAGGTGTACAACTAATAAATACAGTAACATATTAAAAATAAAGTGGTGTAATGAGTAATGTTTTCTGCCTATTGGCTAGCTTTATCAATAGTCTCTTTTAACAAGTCATAAGTATCAAATTAAGTAAGCTAACCAAACACTTACCAACTTTGAATTTATCAGAGTTAATATCTACACCAATAATTCTTTTAGCACCAGCTATTTTACACCCCATAATAACAGCTAATCCTACAGCTCCTAATCCCCAAACAGCACATGTTGAACCAGATTCAACCTACAATAACAAAATCAAACTTTAACCTATCTTATATAAATAACATATTCTTATATTGAACCAGATTCAAACCTATCTTTAATGATCACATACTGAATCTAAGAGAATCATAAAAAAAAAAAATCTTGTCTTAATTTCAGATATGCCTACTTAAACAGGTGACTTGTAAGACGACAAATTCATACAACATTTTTAGAGAATTCACATTCCAAAATGCACACAAACTGTTGCAAACCGCTAAAATTTAACCTAACCATCAATTTGGGGAGTTTTTTTTTAAACTTTAATAGTCAAAAAAAGTAATTAAAATATCTTATTAACTTGAGCAGTGTTGACAACAGCTCCATACCCTGTTGATATACTACAGCCTAATAAACAAACTTTCTCTGATGGTGCAGTGGAATCTACCTACAATCATCAGGAAACAGTTCAGTTTTTATAAAAACAAATTACTTCAATAAGAACAAAATGGTTACAAATAAGAAATTGTATTCTGATTAAATAAAATTTACAGCGACACCTTTAACTTTTTGAGGTTAGATCAAAATTGCTTCACTATTCATTATTTTTTATTATTCAGAAATACACATTTAGAAGCACTATAATGTTTGAATTACAAACGAATAAATTGTCTACCTTGCAAACAGAAACATCAGCTACAACAGTATATTCACTGAATGTACTACATCCCATAAAATGGAATAACTTTTTACCATTACATCGAAATCTGGACGTTCCATCAGGCATCACACCTTTCATCTGGGTAGCTCTATCAAACAATAATTCAGTAGCAATACAGATAGTATTTCAAAACATATAGAGTATGTTTGTATATTTGAGGTAGAAATAATTATCCAGGGGGCAAATAGCACCATGCTTGCTCCTTTCAAATTATCCTTGAATAATGGTGTATTTATGCTTGGATTGCAACAACTCAAACAATTATCAATTATCATGTGTCATGGCTAATGCCATCAAAGAGAGATGTGTCAACTCCTTTCTATGAAAAATTCTTTATATTTTTCTTACCTTACTTTTGAGCAGAAGTTAGTTTTAGGGTTTTTACAGAATTTACACTGGTAACATTGAGGGTAATAAAGTGGCACTACATGATCACCTGAAATAGTAAAATCAAACGCTCTCTACCCACACATAAGTCAATAGAGTATTCAAGATGGAGCATTTTTTTTTTAATGTTATTCTTTTGAAAATTCATATGCATAAATCATTGACTAAGCACTTTTGTCCAACTGTAGACATTCAGACATGTTTAAGTTTTAAAGATGGGTTCCCTTATCTTTGTGTATGAAAATGGAAATTCTAATACATATATGAATAGAAAGTAGAGGTGTTCTTATCATTTGGAAAATTGCCAGTTTGTCTCAAATGTCCATAATCAATTCATAATTAGCTAAATTGAAGAAAATTACCAGCAGAATTCCAATTAGTGGCCGATCAAGAAAGGTCAAAAAGTCTTTTTTGTGTTTTTCCAGACTGTACATACATGAACATTTATGATTGGTTAAAACTCTTAATTATATGCAATAAGAACATAATGATATGATTATGAGTACAAGACAATTCATTAGAAACATCAATTAATCAAATAGTTTGAGAACCCATCTTTAACTCCATCATTATCAGATCTCAAAGTAATAGTGCAACACTTATAAGAATGATAATCATTTAAGTGTTTGGTTCAATAAGATACGGAATGATTTTAACCAAAATTATAACCTCAAGAGTTCAATAACAGTCATTCCAGAACATAATTAACATTATGCCAGACAGCTATGTCTTCAAGATATAAAAATTTGCATGAGTATATTTGAATGGGAATATTTACAGCAAAATATATTAGTCTTACCAGGCGCTACATTTGTAACTCCTTCACCAACACTTTCAACAATACCAGCTCCTTCATGTCCTAATATTACTGGATAATTCTTACTAGGGTCTACCCTATCTAACAAATAGGCATCTGTCTTACATACACCGGTAGCTAGAATTTTAATTCTGACTTCTCCAGCTCTAGGTGGCTCAACCTCGATAGTTTCTATAACTAATGGTGTATTAACTTCCCATAATACTGCGGCTTTACATCGAATTTTCTGAATATCAAGTAAAATTGTTAACACCAAAACTTGCTTTTATCAAACATCAAGAGTGATTTTGTTTATAAATGCAATATCAGTGGAATAGTATATTCTTAAATGGTAGCAAACAAATGATTGTTTTTTCACTTTGTTTTAAATGACATTATAGAAAACAAAATCATGTAGCATGTTGGAAAATTGTCAATTGTACACAATGTTTTTAAAGAAATGAAATAGATATTATCCTTATGATCTACAACATGCAGACAAGTGCTATTTTAAATATGTATCATCACAAAAATAATTTTCTATTGCCGTCCAAATTTATCCAGAGTTTCTCCTTTTCCTTACAATGAAATCTCTATATGTTATGCTCAGTCAGATTCTTAACAACCTATTCTAGTAGGTTAAAGGAATTGTAAAAAGGTTTTTGTTAACTTTTTATGTGTATTGATGACACTGATAGCACAGACTTGCTCTATGCCATTTTTCAGTCAAACATCTGTGGCAATTCCACTAAAACCAAACATTTTATGATGTCACTACAACAAAAGCTGTTATAACATCTAGGCTAGGGCTAATGTTTTAGTATAATAATTACAACACCCACAGAAGTCGGACTGAAAAACAGAATGCTGCAATTTGGTGTCTTAGTATCCTCAATACACATAAAGTTAAAAAAAAATCTTAACAATCCCTTAAATCGGTTTAAATATTTCATAATCAAATGTAGTTCATGGACACAACCTTGAGAAATGAACTCTGAACTTCACTGGCCAAGTATTAAACATATGAATTTACCTTGCTGAGTGTATCAGATGCCATGTTGTTTGGTTGTAACTAGATCTGTTCAGTTCTGACTGGTTTAATCCTCTACCAACGACCAGACACTAACTTCGTCACTTTAATTTCTCATATCTTTATCTTGTTATCAAATAATGTGACCCAATTCTCACATTGTTATCTGAGTGGATTTTAACTTGTAATCTGTTATCTAGATATATCTATATATCTTCATTATAATACTTGCTGAGAATACCTCAAATGGGTCAATGGACTTATACATAAGAAAATTCTAAAGAAATGATTCCGACAAATAAGTGCAAAATTATCTATTATTCTTGCATTTTATATGGTATTCCTAGAGTGAAATAGTTTATTGAAGCTAAATACCTTTCCTTCAAAAGAGGTTCTTGAAAATATTTTCATCTTAACATAGAATGATACTTTTTGAAGATATAAATTTTTATTTTACATGGTAAATGTAGTAATGCCCCAATATCAAACACTAATTTATGCGATATCCTAATAAATTTCAACATATTCTTAAAAAAATGAAGCATAAAAAGTTATGATTTTCCTAAAATCTGTATTATAAAAGCAAATTTTGCACAGTAATAGAAACAACAAAAACAACCACACAAATACTGATCTTTCATAAAAGTTACAAATACCCATGGAGTTAAATGTACATATAAATGCTAATTATCAAAAACAGACAAAATCTGGCACATAAATAGAAATGCTAAGCACTATTAAAGCTTAATCAAACTTATTTGTGAACAATTGGATTTAAACAGGTGATACTTCACATTAACATTATATACTAAGATATTTCCAATATGCATACAACATACTTAATACACACATTATTCAAACAAATATTGACATAATTAGGATATCATTTTATTGTTTTAACAATTTGGTTCAGTTTTTCAGACAATCATCTTAAAGCATAACAAATTTATCAATTTAGGAGGCACTTTTTCATTTTATACCATCTTCTTTACAGCTTTACCACAGACCTTATACTGAAATAAAATGTTTTATTATGATAGAAATTAACACATATCTAAATTTTAACTTTTGACTGAAATTGCTAAATACCAGAAATTTTCAAAATTAGACAGTTTAGTTGTGTCTGTCAAATGAGTTCCAAACTTAGCAAGATCAACATTCAAGCAAAAAACATGACAAAAAGAGAAAAAAATTACCTTTTTCCACTGTGCATATAATCAAAAGCTTCGTTGATTTTATCAAGAGGTAGAGTGAAACTAACAAATTCATCAACTTTCAATTCTTTACGCATATATTCATCCACTAATTTAGGTACACTATCCCTACTCTTCCAACCTAATATAGAACAAAAAAGTCATAAATTGAATTTCATTTGGATGAATGACTTGAAGTTATCCAACAAACATCATGAAATGGGAATGTTGCAATGTAAGAAGATGTCATGCTCAAAATATTAGGTCAAACAAATACTATACATACCTCCAAAAGCTGAGCCTTTCCATACCCTTCCAGTGACAAGTTGAAAGGGTTTGGTTGATATTTCCTGACCAGCTCCTGCTACACCTATTATAGTAGATACACCCCAACCTTTATGGCATGATTCCAATGCTGCTCTCTGAAACAGGTAACATGATAAGTATATCTTTACATCACAACTTGTACGATGTGGAAATTTTCATTGTATCTATATCTAATTCAGGCTTTTATATCTGATTGTCACTATGCTTACTGTAAGTAATGTGTATTTCTTACCATAGTTCCTATATTGCCAATACATTCAAATGTATAATCACACCCTCCATCTGTTTTCTCTACTATAACTTCTTGTATTGGTTTATCATAATCCTTGGGATTTATAAACTCTGTACATCCAAAATCTTCAGCTAAATTCAAAACATCAAATTATTCATGATCTAATATTACAAATACTGTGTTCAATTAGTTATGGATTACCAATCTAAAAATACGAGGTACAATTAAAGAAATATGCAAATTTGTCACATCAGAAAAAAGAGCTCGTACCAACTTTAAATTTAGCAGAATTTATATCTACACCAATAATTCTTGTAGCACCAGCTTTTTTACACCCCATAATAACAGCTAATCCTACAGCTCCTAATCCCCAAACAGCACATGTTGAACCAGATTCAACCTAAAAAAAAGAAATATCTAATAATAATAATTAGTTTTTAATAACACCAAATTTCACTATTTTTTTTTTTTTTAATCATAAGAATATCACTTGAAAAGAACTTTTGTGTTATTCTTTGCAACAAAGAGGCTACTTACACCAGCACTATTTAAAGCTGCACCATACCCAGTTGAAATACCACAGCCCAACAAACAAACTTTCTCTAGTGGTGCTTTCTCATCAACCTTTTAAAACAAAATTCTATATTATCACTATTGTTTTTTCATTAATGGCAATAAAGAGAGAAATCATTGTGTTATCCATTTTCATGTGACTTATGAATAGTCCACTTTTTGATATTTTATTTTCAGATCATATCCTGCTTTCAGTTTCAGACTATTTTATAGATTTTCCATAACTGTCAGGAGCAGTTTTCTCTTGTTTATATCAATACACTCACTCCCTCAATGAGCCTCATACCTTGCTGACAGAAATTTCAGCTACAACAGTATATTCACTGAATGTACTACATCCCATAAAATGGAATAACTGTTTACCATTACATCGAAATCTAGACGTTCCATCAGGCATCACACCTTTACCTTGCGTGGCACTAAATAATTTGTAAAAAGAAGATTATAAACAAATTTGGACTTTAAAATTAACATGAAATTGATTAACTTATATGACTGATCAGCAAGACTTATAAAACACAAAGCTTTCAGTAAAACTAACTGAAAATAAAGAAGCTCCACATAATAAGTGAAGTGAAGCCCTTAAATTATAAAAATGCACAAATGAATCCATCACTTACCGAATTTTTGAGCATAAATTTGTTTTCTTACTGGTACAAAATTTGCAATCATAACATTGAGGAATGTACAAGGGAATTACATGATCACCTGGAATTTAAATGGTCTAAAATGAAATTACTATTTATAATTATAGGTTTAGCACATCCAACTTTTGAATTCTGGATTTTCATATAGCTGGGTGCAGATGGCTTGAGGCTCAATAAATAGGTCTTAATTTGTAAGGGAGGTAGGATTAATCAAATGATGAGGTATAGGTTCATACCTGTTTTTACGGATGTTACACCTTCTCCAACACTTTCAACAATACCACCTCCCTCATGCCCTAATACCACTGGGAAAGCACCTTCTGAATCAAACCCGTCTAAAGTATAAGCATCAGTATGACATACACCGGTAGCTAGAATTTTAATTCTGACTTCTCCAGCTCTAGGTGGCTCAACCTCGATAGTTTCTGTAACTAATGGTTTCTTGGCTTCCCAGGCCACAGCTGCCTTACAGGTGATTGTCTGGGAAAAAAATTAATCAGATATGCATTTCAATTGAATGAAAAATTAAGGTGGGTAATTCAATTAATTCACTCATCAGTCAAATTTGCAAAAAGTGTGTTTTTCTAAATAGATCTACTGATATTTTGACAGAATACCGTACTACTACCTTTGAACTACATAACATTTACAACTTGCGTTATTAGAAATGTCACTATAAAAATATAAACAAATGTAAAGATAAAGACAAATGTTGTAAGTAGGCCTATGCCTGTCCTATGTAAGCCTATATAACCTTTCTTCATTATTACTATACATGTATGATTGTAAGCAGTGAGCACTGCCTACTCAAAGGAACTGGATCAAGTACTTGAAAATAGTCTGACAACTTGACAACCAAGAACTGAGAAAAACAAGAATATATAAACTAATTTGAGCTCACGAAATAGGCATCAAGACAGTATATTTCAGTTGAGATTGGAGCACCGTCATGTCAGCTATTTATTTCACAGTGTCGATTGCATTAAAGTTTTATAGTTTCAAATACCTTGCCTACAGTGTCCGACATCTTTGCATGAAGTAGTAATGTAAGTTCGATGGAGGCAACTCTGAATAAAAAATTGTAATCATGTTACTTTAACGATTGGTTTTCAATTCATGAATTATTAAATGATTGGCTAGAAATACAATTACCTGATTTATCAAATTACAGATTAGTCCTCAACAAACAGGCCCATATTCTCGATTGTCAGGAGCTTGACAAAATAATGCCAGGGAACGAAAAGAATTGATCAAAAAAAGGTTAATTATATAATTCAAATTATCTATTTGTAAATGGAAGAAAACAGTCTTGATGAAAAACTTTTCCGGTCTTCATGAGTGTTTTCACATTGTTTCTTCAGGACCCGTCGGCCCGTCGCCACCATGTTTCGGCTATTTCGGTCTGGATAATCAGTATTTGGGGAGAGAACTCTACAACAAAAATGGCCGCCATACTGGAATCGAGAAACTGTGAAACTCCTGGTTGTTCCAGCCAGGCAAAATTACAGTGTCCAACATGTATAAAACTGGGAATAATTGGTTCTTATTTTTGTTCACAGGTTCAAAATATGTGTTATCCTCACAGACATGTTGCTCTGATATATAACGCAGTAGATTTTGTTATTACTCAAGACTACAGACAACAACTAATTAAGTCCATCAATAGGCACTACTTAAAATGCATTACAATTAAGTTATTATTGATTAAGTTATATACCTTTATTTGAAAGTTGCATAAGTACTTGACTCTTTATAAATTTTGACAACTTTCTTCCTTTTTTTTTTTACACAAGTTAAATTTTTCCTTTCATGAACTTTTTATCTTCTTGGAGACAAATTTAACAAACAAAATTTCTAGAAGAAAAATATGAGTTGTTTATCTCTCGTCTCGCTCTCTCAGAAAGTTTATAAATTAGATTTTTTTCCATTTCAGGAATGTTTTAAAGGAGTCTGGGGAGAACATAAAAAAGTTCATAAAAAAGCAAGTTAGTAGTTGAATAAATTTGATCAGTTTGGCAGTTTTAGGTGGAATGGAATGAAAAGCTGACTCAGAAGAGCATGAAAATTGAGTCAGAAATTAAAGGGTTTTGAAACTTCTATATATGCATGAAAATTGCTTCCGTCCAATAGACAGTTGGTGTAAAAGCTTGACTCAAGTCTTAATTCAAGGCCAAATTGTGTTTGGGTTGGTTGGAAACACAAATCTCTCAGCAGGGTAAACAGAGCTATTCCACTGCCATTATTGTTAAAACAACAAAATATTTCAAGATTTGTTTATAATGTTTTTAAGTTATTGCATAACAGCTACATTGTGAATTGACATATCTGTATTTATCATGTTGATTTATCATATTTTGTAGAACATGATTCAGATTCAACAGACAATTACAATCCATGGCCTGGTTACAGGTTTTCAGGAAAATTAAGACCCTATCCTGTGGTAAGTATACTTAAATGATTTTGTATTTCAATATAGACATTTAGAGAATTGAGGTCAAAAATTTACTTTGAAAAAGTATCTTAGCTGCTAAGGTCAGAATGTAATTTAAAAAGCAAGACCTGTCAATAAGATAAGCTCATTTGGCTATATGACACGGCTCAAGAGAATTTAAGAAAACTGGAATCAAATTCATATTCAAAATATATTTCAGACACCACGAAGAATTGTGCCAGATACGATAGGTAGACCTGATCATGCTGATCATCCAGAAGGTAAACATATTTATCATTATTACTTGTCATCAGATTTTAATCTGAGATTGTGTTGTTCATATGTAGAGAATTCAGTTGAGGATGATACAACCCATAAAATTCCAGGTTAAATTTGAATAAGACATCTGTTTTGAGAGAACATAATACTAATAATAAATAACTTTTGTATTATTTATGAATCAAGGGGTACCACTTGGTGAAAAACAGATGAGAGGTAGAACTGTTATCAAAGTTTTAAATGATGAAGAAATTGAAGCCATGAGAGTGGCATGTAAGGTAAGAAATTGTTTTTATTACATTTCGCTCAAAGCATAAAAACTGTATAAATCTGTATAAACTTTTAGAGTAATAATACTTATTTATATACGGAAATGTGAATTGATATTTTTAATATCATGTTTCAATTATAGCTTGGTAGAGAAGTGTTGGATATAGCTGGTAAAGCTGTTGGTATCGGTGTTACTACAGAAGAAATAGACAGACAAGTTCATGAAGTAAGATTTTACCGTTCTTAACCTTCTATTAAAGTTTGTTTACAAGCATAAAAATATGATAATGGCCTATGCATCGAATGAGGAGTCCATTTGTACAGTTATAGATCTTTTTGTTGTATTTTAGGCTTGCGTTGATAGAAATTGCTATCCTTCACCATTAAACTATTATAAGTTTCCTAAAGCTTGTTGTACGTAAGTAAATTTTATTTTAAAAGTTAATTTTGATCTCATATATTACTAAAGAATTTATGATGAATGTTGAAGCGTATGTGGTATTTTAAAATGTTGGTAAGGTGCATTAATTACTAAAAATTAGTTAAAAGTGAATTATTATTTATACAATGTATAAAATACCAATGTATTTTTTTTCAGGTCTGTAAATGAAGTTATATGTCATGGTATACCAGATAAAAGACCATTACAAGATGGTGATATAGTAAATGGTATAATTTATATTTACTAGCTTGATGTAAATTAATTTGTAATTTTTTTGAACTGCTCAGAGAGTTAGACTCTAGCTAACTAGCCTGGAGGTTGTAGGGGCTTTCTGTGAGATAGATTTTCCAATCCGTCTGAGGAGCTGACATGGAAAAAAGGATGAGTCATTGGTATGGACAGTTGCTAAAGGTTGTTTAGATTTATAGAGTATGCTAATAAAGATAAAGAATATACCCTCTTTATAACTTTCATTTTTAAATTTGAATTTTTTAAGGTAATGAACTATGAATTTATCTAATAAAGTTTTACTGTAATTATATGTTAATTTTATTTTTAGTTGATATATCGGCTTATCATAATGGTTACCATAGCGATTTGAATGAAACATTTTTTGTTGGTAATGTTGATGAAGCTGGTAAAAAGTTGGTAAAAACTACATATGAATGTCTCATGTTAGCAATCAAAGAAGGTAAAAGTCATATCAGTATAGAATTCTTCATTTTGCTGTCTATGCATGCTAGTAAAAGTCTCCAAGTTGCAATACATAAAACCTTAGGTTGATGAGAATCATAGAATTTTATTATTTTGAAATGCTTGCTGCAATTTAATACGACTCCAGGTTAACATTTTGTCGATTTTATTTTGTTGTTGTTGTTGAAGTCTGTTGAAAATTGTATTTAACATGGCTATATTTATGATATCAGTAAAGCCTGGTGTAAGATATAGAGAATTGGGTAATGTAATACAGAAACATGCCCATACTAATGGTTTCTCAGTAGTCAGAAGTTATACTGGTCATGGGATCAATTCGTAAGTAATGGTTTATATAAACATCAATATTACAATGGGATCATATCATTTCTGTCAAAAAAATGTAAGATTCCAATTTCATTTTATCACAAAAAAATAACTGGCATTGAAAGTACCATTATGTTAACTTTAATTGACTAATGTGCAAATGTTTGCCATTGAATAGTTATATCTTATATTTGATTTCCTGAACAATACTTACCTTATGTAAACCTACAAATTAATTTCCTTATATTTAAGTTTTTTCCTATAATGAAAGTTTGATAATAAACTGATGTTTTATTTCAGACTGTTCCACACAGCCCCTAGTATTCCACATTATGCCAGTAAGTAGTTACATTATTCGACTAGATATAAATCTTTTTTAGATATGTTTTTCATCTAAAGTGATACAATTTGAAACATCCACATCAATTTTGATATTGGATTTCTTGTAATAGTAATGTATATGTAGTTTAATGTATGCCTCTGCTATCTTTATTACAGAAAATAAGGGTATAGGAATAATGAAACCTGGTCACACTTTTACAATAGAACCTATGATATCAGAGGGTAGGAATCTTTACTTTACTACAAATTTGTACAGAACAGAAGTGGCAGTTGAAAATTATTGTCTGAGCAAAGTAAAAAGTTTTCTGAATTTTTCCCATTATTTTTATGAGAATTGGAATAGCATCCTCAAAATAGTAGTACTATTATAGTACTGCTAGTCTTAAAATGTCTTTGCTATTAATAAAAGCAGAAGCAAACATTTTGTCTTGGACAATTTTTAGGGAAAAATTTGTTACCTTTTTTGGGTTGAAATTCCTGGGAGAGGAATGTGTTTCTTTTCAACGCAAAGACACTAACAGTACTATTTTTAGGATGATATTCCAATTCTCTAAAAAGATATTGAAAAAATTCAAAAAACTTTTAATTTGCTCAGACAATAAGCATTTATTCTCATCTTTTGTATTTGCTATATATTAAGAAAATGCCTAAATGAACAACTTTGATGTATTTTTGGAAAATTATCAAAATTCGTGGAAATATATCATGAAGAGATAAATAATTTAAAGGAATGGCATTTTTGGTGCTTTGTTGGGTATTGGATGTTTAAAAGAAGCTAGTATTGTATTATGTTAATTATGTTATATTTTAGGCACATTTCGAGATGATATTTGGCCTGATAATTGGACAGCTGTAACACAAGATGGAAAGAGATCTGCCCAGTTTGAACATACATTATTAGTGACAGAAACAGGATGTGATATTTTAACACAACGCTTAGAAAATGATGGCCAAGCACATTTTATGGATAAATTATAAGTGAATGGGTCTGCTAATATATGATGTACTGTTTTTTCTTATTTATCTTTTTTTGAACTAGACTCTGAATAGATCATGTCTTATGTGTTTAACAACTCTTTCAAATTCTCAAATTATTTACATGTAATTGATCCCCATTCCCCATTTTTTGTTTCATTATTGACTGTTTAAGCAGTAGATATCACCCTTATAAAAATATCACAATTATGTATAAATTTAAAAGAGATCAAAACACAGAATCTAAAGAATTACTTTAGTAAATTGTTGGTAAAAGAGGATGAAGTGAAATTTTAATTTAACACTTCTCACTTAAGGTTCACTTTGAATATTTCTATAAGACCTTTTCTTGTTGTATTTATTGAAGATAATGTAATATTCAGGAATCTGTAAGAAAATCAATGAATATATAAAAGTAAAGAATATTTAAGAATAGTAGGAGTTATTTATAAAGAGAGACCAATGAATCTTGTTAGATTATGGATTTTACCAAAGTTTGTATTGTTCAAGTTTTGTGTAGATTGTTTCCCATATGAATAAATTGGTATTGTTTTATATTGTTATTTTCCAGTTTTGTAGATGTATATTGTCAACATTATCAGTTGGTCTGGCCACATTTTATGGTAAATACTCTGCATGAAAACCCCTTTTGAATGTCATAAATGTCTTTGACCATAATTTCACTTCAGAGAGTTATGCAGTGTATTTTTTATTATTGATTTCCAATCTGGTATCATCTTGAACCTCCAAGTCAAATGACAAAAACAGACTAATTTAACTCTAAATAGATATTTATTTTCAATCCTTTATCAAAATTTATCATTAACAAACAAAAATAAAATGGAAAATACCAGAAAATGGACGGAAGACAAACCTCATCAGAAAAATTTAAGAGTGCATTATTAATGTATTAGGCAATTACTCAAAATAAGTATAAGTAAAGACTTAGGCCATCATAAAGTCCCACTAAAAATTCCATACAGTCACAGTTTCACATTTATATATTAAATTATTGCACTTTTAACTTGGATAATCTACAATTACACCAACTTAATTAATTAAAAAATACAATCAGTCAAAAAATTGCATACAAAAGGCAGGTAAAATGCCCCAAATTTGATATGATTGGAAATCTGAGACCATACAAGTATGATTTAAGTCGTCTGGGAGTCTACGAAAGGTTTTGCATGACAGATGCCTGAAATGAATAGCTGAAATTGAGCTTTATCTGCAAATAGTAAGTTCAAGCAATATCCATATAACAGCAATTGACTGATTAGAAGAGATAACTAAACACAAACTTATTTCACCTGAAATAGAATCTTATATTGGTAAATTGCACTAAGATATTGCTTAAACTTCTGTTCATTTTTAATTTATTCAACATACCATCCTCTTGATTCTGTCTCTTCTACAATTTTAATAATTAACACATCAGTCATCATTATAAAATCTTTAATTTTATTAGCTACTGGTAGTGGAGGTACCTTCATAGTTAAAGGTGATCTAAGATAATCCCTGATTCTGATACGACATAGGCATTGTAAGGACCTGGGATTCCTTAATGCATTTTGAAAGATTTTACCCAAACGCATCCTGATGGGTTTATCATAATGTACTCTCATATCTGTTGCTGTTTGTATAATGGTATCTAATACTTTCAGGGTCTTATATGGTATTCTATCATAACATTCTAACATTATTTCTATCATTTCTTCATCTTTATGTGTTAAAGCCAGGAACATGGGTTCTAAACAAAAATGTGGATGTGAATCGTCATAAATGATGCAACATTTTCTCATGTAATTAATCTTAGAATGAGCATCAATATCACAGCCATATTTCAGTAATGTTTTTGCAACATTTGGCTTGTCTTCTTGAAGAGCTGTTTGGAAGGGAGTTAATCCACCAAAATTTAACTGAAATGAAACAATGATTTGTGAAAAATAGACTTCAGAAATGATTACACCTTCACGTGTGATGACAGATTTGTGCTTCAATTAAATGTTCTATGTTTAGAAAGAATATATAAAAATCATGAGAATACACTGACCCAGTTTTGAGCATAAAATCTGGTTTCAAAACCAACACACATAAATCCAAGGCATTTGCTCTTCAGAATGGACAAAACAAATATGACAATATACATACCATATTGATATCATATCCAGCCTCTATCAACTTCTCTATAACATGTATGTGATTATTTATACAGGCTATATGTAGTGGGGAAACATTAGGATTGGCTGGTACTAGGTTGATATTGGGTTGTTTCAATAACAACTCAACTATTGTATTACTGCCTTTTTCACAGGCTCTATATAATGGTGTTTGTCTTTTTCTGTCTTCAATATTTATATCACAACCTAGTGATAAATAAAATAAATCACATTATCAAATTATATCTGGAATGAATATCAAGTAGAGTTCATTTTAAACAAAAATCAATTAGGAAGTCACACCAGAAATTGTAATACAAAGTTTACATCTGATTTTGATGAAAGAAGGTTCCACCATAAATACATGTTTAAAGAACATAAACCAATGAAACAAGAAACTAATTACCTGATTGAATAAATAAAACTGCTGCCTGTGTAAAATGCTGGCCTATGGCTTCATGTAAAGGTGACTGCTTTTCTTTTGGTTCACAAAGATTTAAATCAGACCCTGCTTCAACTAATGCTTTTACAACCTATAATGAAAATTGAAAATGCTGTTCACTTTAATTTATTGAATTATCATAGCAGCTTGATGTTTCTGCTGGAATCAGACTTGTTAGCTGTAGTATGAATTCTTGTCAGATTGTAAGTATATTTAACTAAGCTGAATGTGCCATTTTTTGTCAGATTAGTGTTGTTCTTTGTAGAGATAGCACCATTTCTTGATTCTTGTTTTTTTTTTTCGCTTGAAAAAGAGATTAGTCCCAAAACATAGCAACATTTAATCTGATTTTATCAACTTTTTACCTACTGTTTGCACGTTATCATGTGATTTATTTTTTCCAGATTGTAAGTATACAAAGCTAATATAATTATAAGAAAAAAAGTGATGACTCCATATCATCACATACTTACTTCAATACTGCTTCTGTTGAGTAGAGCTGTTATTAAAGGATGATGTCCTTCTTTATCTAAAGTATTCACTGGACAACCTAATAATACCAAAAGATCTTTAGTTATAAATATGTTTATATTTCTAAAGTGCTAATGGTAATAAGTAATTACATTTCTTGATAGCTGAAAGTGCCTGATCTTGTTTGTGATCTGCAAAATCGTTTCTTTTTTTCGCCTCACTGTTTTCACTTCAAAGTGGTTATCATTCATTTTTTTTATCTCGGCATCAATTATGCAAATCTTACCAGCTTTGATAAACATTTGAACTATTTCTTCTTTATTACCATAAACAGCTCCATGTAAGATAGTTTCACCTTTTAATGTGATATCATCAATAGGTGCTTTTATATCTAATAGCAGCTGACATAGATCTAATAAAAATACACAAACATTAAACAATCTAATAATTTCTATTCACAGTTCAAATGTTCTTATTAATTTCATCCATAATAAATAAATCTTAGTTACAATATTGTCAGAGAACATCTAAAATTTGGACAATACTCCAAATTTCATAGAATGGCCAAGCTAAGAGTCACAGAAAAAGTTATAGCATCAGACATTAACCAAAAAGAACGTTTTTAGACATAAACAGTATAGGCTACACCAAAACAAACCAAAATCATGTAAAAAAAATAGTAGTAAATTGGTAAACTGAAAGATTTCTTATTTAACAATTAATTAAACAAGAAGACAAAAGAAACAAAAATAAAAATAAGAATAATTTTTTCATTACTGGAAAAAGAAAAATTACCTGTTTCCCCACTAAAGGCAGTTTGAAATAATGGTGACCAGCCTTGACTGTCTAATACATCTAATTTAACCTGAGCTTTTATCAATAAATTAACTAATTCTATAGGTTTACTAGGACCAGGATCAAAATACTGGGAAACTGAAATAAATAATGTTGAAATATAGCATTGCAAAGCTCATAATATTGTACTTAAACAACTGTAACTGAGTAAAAAAAAAAAAAGAGAGAATTGCCAGATAAAGGTAAGGATAGTGTATCACATCAAACACATCTACTTCAGCATGGTTGGTGAACCGAGAAGCTTTTTCACATGATATCCATTATTTAGTCATATATATAATAAGACATACCCAAGTTTAGTGAAAATTAGTAGAAAACTGAAGGAGGTATAGCATATTCCATAAGCAAGATCACAGGGGTTAATATCACTGAGGTTAATATTCTAATAGCTCAAATTTGAACATAATCTTCATCTAGGTTCATAGGTTCTTTCAAGATTCTAGGTCTGTGCAATTTTCTTTTTATGATGATGATCTAAAGTCAAATTTTTCTGCTATAAATACCTTGTTTTAAAGCAGCATGTAAGGGTGTTAATTTTAAGCGATCAGCTTTATTGACATCACAGCCACCTTGTATTAAAGTTGTTGCCACAGTCACATGGTTATTTCTGATAGCAGTTAATAATGGTGTATAGCCTTTAGTTGTACAGATATTTGTATCAGCTTTATATGATAATAATAACTGTACTATCTCATTATTACCATTACCACAGGCAATATATAAAGCTGTTTCACCAGTTCTATTCTGTTTATTTACTTCACAACCTGAAATATAAGTTTCTACAATAATTGTACCGGTATATATATTTAAGAGCTCTATGAATACTCATTATGAAGAGTTCCTTTATGTAAGGCTTATGATAATAAATTAGTAAAAGAAATAATGCAGTGGAATTAGCAAGTAGCAATTTGTTTCATTTTTTATCCTGTAGCACAAAGCTTCTTTTTATTGTCCCATCCACACATTTAAAGTTTTTTCATGTCAGCTAATATAACAATTGGTATTGCTTTAAGCAAGAAAGAATCCAACTGTCAGACCCATCAGTTCCCAAAAGTACCTTATATACCCTTGATAACACTCTCTTAGTCTTAGTTGTTATTACTTGCATCCATTTTTAATCCTTTGAAACCTTATCAGAATCTGTTGGCCATAAACAGAATTCTGTATATGGTGTGCTTTTGATCTTACAGGAGAAATTTGCTTTATCTGGATAAAAATTAAATCCTTACCTGCTTGTAACAGTAGCTGGACAATTTTAAGGCAACCAACTTCACAAGCTAACATTAAAGGTGTACAATGAGTAACATCGCCCCAGTTGATATCACAGTCTTTCACATTAACTAACAGTTTAACAATCTCAATATGTTTATAATAACAAGCTGTATATACAGGGGATTGTATTTTATAATTACAAATATTAACATCACATCCCATATTTAATAGAGATTGAGTAATAGTCACATTTCCATCACATCCACAAATATTTAGAGCTGTATTACCATCAGAATTCTGAAAATCTCTATCAGCATTATACTGTATCAATAGTTCAGCTATATCATTATGATTATTTTGACAAGCTACTATAAGTAATGAATTGCTTTCAGCATCAGCCATATTGACATCAGCACCAGCATCAATCAGTAATTTACATATCTCATAACAACCCAGTTTTACAGCAGACTGTAATGAAGTTTGTCCTCTATATTGAAAATCAACATCAAAATTTTCAGTCAGAATTTCTTTCACCAGTAAAATATCATTTTCTCCAATGGCATCTTGTAGTTTACGTATCGTCCTTCTCTTTTCTCTTTTTTCAAATTCTTTTTGACCATTTTGGCTTCCTTGAAAATTGAAATAGACAGACAAGGAAAATGATGATTGTTTAAAAGGGAAGGTGTGAAAACTCCCAGGTTGGCTGATTTTTTATGTCAAAAGGTTTATGAAATTGAAATAATGTGTTGGATACTACAGCTGAGCATGTAAAGATTGATCAGCTTCTATATAGCCATTACTGGCATAGTGAGTGGAAGACAATTTAAAAATATTTCAATTATTTTTAATACGTGGATATTATTTTCTGTTGAATTCAATTAAGTTATTTATAATTTCATGACAGGACATTCTTTCCCACCTCCTAGAGTCTCTTCTCCAACTCTTGCAACCTCAAAGTATCGATAAATGATAGCTCCCTAAAGTAAATGCATGTCCAAATATGGCTATTCGTAATATAAACGAGTAATGCATTATTTCGGGGAGTAAAAGTTGAGAAAAACTGAGAAAAACTGCCACAAATGCATGCAAAAATGGCCAAAATGTGCAATTTGCATAAACGAGTCCGATTGCGCTCAACTTATCCGGTTGCAACTGGTGCATTGACTAAAAATGTCAAAGAAATTAACAAGTTTCATCCCTCCTTTCACCTTGCAGACCTTTCTCGTTGACTTTAATAGCCCTGCAAATCCATTAAGAGGTTGATTTACTAATTAATTGAATAAAACTTACTGGATTTTCTGAACTGACTGGGCGCTGACATCTTGGATTTCTCAGGGAGCGGTCATTGTAATACAACTACCCGCAAAATTCATGGCCATAATTCGATTAAAAAGGTAGAACCATTAGAAAGACACAATTAATTTTTTATGACCTAATCGTTGTAAACCCAACAATTTTTCGTGAGATCTTTTTAAGACTAGACTAAACAACTTAACGGCTAACTTGTACCCAAAATGTTTAAACAATATCTATTTACATATCCTTATCAACGGTTAGATAACTATTTTTGGTCATATTTCATAAAACAATATGGTGGCAATGAAGTCTTTCTTTGATGAAGGGTTGATTGAATAACTTGACTGAATTTTTTTTGGGATTGGATCAAGTCAGTTCCCATCTTCTTTTGCACGAGGTTAAATCCACAAGTCCTTCACAGCATAGCATTTTGAATAGAAGTCAGAACCCCAACCCTTCAACCCTACCCTTATCTTTGCATCTCAAGTCAAGAGCTGCTTGTGAGATCCATTAATATTTAATCAACTAAAACAAGCTAGAACAGCTAAATCAGATTGGAACAAGGCCATATATTATAACAATGCTTAGTTTAATACAGCATCAGATTATATACAACATACAAAATACTAAATAAAATACAAACTAACAGAAAATAAATAGATAATTAATTATAAAACTATATATTATGCTTTAGGATTAGAAAAGGTTAAGTATCACAATTAATCCGGAGGGAAGAGAGCTAGAACTAGAAGTATTTGATCTCTGGTTCTTGTGATTAGTGTTTGGAATGTTTTTGAAATATTTATTTTGTGAAAATAAAGGCTAGCATGAAAATGCTTTATGAGCAAAAGATTTCTTCACATCAGGAAGATTCCACTGATTGTGTTTTGATTCAAAAATGCAAAAAAAATATAAAGAAAATATGAATATTCATATATTGATAGACAGGAAAAAGAAATGCTAGTCCTGGACCATCATGTATATTGTGGTTCAAAATGTGAAATATGCAAAAAAGAATTAAAAAATAATTGGCGATAATATGATAAATGCATGTAATTTTGATTGATTGTTTGATAGGAAATATCACTTTGATCTGCAGAAATGCTTAATCCATGGGTTTCCTCTACCAGTTTTCTGTTCACCTAATCAGCATCTATACAGCCATGCAGTCAACTAAACATTACTTAGTATCTTTATGCCCTCTTTAAAATGTACCGTTATGTTATTATATATTATAAAAAATATCTTGGAGCAACTCAAAATATTGTCTCTTTGTATTTGTGTATTTGATCATTAAAATTATAACAAAAATGCCACATTCTGAGAAAATTTTTGACAGAGTTAACTTTTTGGTGCCTTTGGAATTTGCCTGCCATTAGGTTTTCAAACAAGGTATTTAAAGGAAGCACTGTGATATGCATTATATATTGTATATTACACTGCTTTAATAATAGGTGTTGAATTATTATATTGTCTATTATTCATTCCATTATCTACTTCATCTTGTAAAACTCTAGCTCTCTGTTGTAAGGAATTCACCTGAGATTTCAGTGCTTCTATAGTTTCTTCTAGTTCCTGTAAATATTACATTAATTACTGTTACTAACATAGACAGAAAATAGAGGACAAGCTTATTATCAGTGCATTTTTTATCTTGCTTTGAACTTATGCTTGTAATTTATGATTAAGGTGTTTCTGCAGATATCTGAATTCTGTTACAACTCTTATATGTATATCATATTCAGGTAGATGAAATAATCTCAATCAGAAAATGAAGCATCAGCTAGATAATTATATCATATAAGACATTGGAATTATTACAAAAATTTTACCAACAAAAAAGAGTGACCAAGAAAATTACCTGTCTAACTTCTAAAGGTATTAATCCTCTTAATCTATCTTCATATATTAACTTTAACTTGGTTATCTAGAATTAGACAAATTGAACTTTAATAGTTTTATCATTTACATATTCCATAATAAAATAAATCATTTGAAATTATTTACATATACAAAACAGTCTTTATAAGAAAAAGATTATATCTCTGCTTGAGTAGGTGAGATTGTAGAATATGCCTTAAAAGAACACAAAAAGATAAATTAAGCCATGTAGCTTTTCAACTTTTCTCAATGTTGTAGAAATTATGTATTTAAAGGTCTACATAAAGACACATGATAACAAATTGATGTACCTTTTCTTCATGTTCTGTTTCTTCTTTTTGTAATTTTCTTTCTAAACTTCTTGATTTATTTTTCTGTACATCTAATTCATGTTGAATTTTCTGTCATAAAATAAAGAAAAAAATAATAAAAAATTTATCTATTAAAGAAGGTCTGTCAGAAAACGATTGAAGAAATCATTTGAAAGGTTGAAATGTAGATAGACAAATAATGTTGAAATTAAAATATAACATTTAGTTTACCTGTATACTACCCGAGAATTGTTTACGTATTGATTTCTTCTCTTCTTCATGTAAACTTTCAATTTCTATTAACTTCTTATCATTACTCTCTTTTAACCTATTACAACACAAATATATATATTAAATCATTTTAATAACTTATTAACTAAAGAAGGCAAATTTAAAATTCGTTGGATGCATCAAAATGTCAAGCACTGATTTTGGTGATGAAGATTCAAATTGAAATAGGAAAAAAATCTTCACTTGTATGTTCAGATGTCTAGCTTCTGTCATGTTAACCATGAACAAAACAACTTCCATTGGCACAAATTTTGTCGAGTTTACTGCTATGTTGATCATCTAATCAAATAATTAGTTACCTTTTTATCTCTATTCTAAGATGATCAATGGTAGCTTGTAACATGGTTATTGTCTAAAAAATAAAATAAAATTCATCTATAGAACACATCTGGATAACATAGAAATTTAAAGAAATAGCATCAGATAAAAATTTCTTATATGTGACAATTTCATCTTAAATCAATAAGTAAGGTTAAATAATAAAATATTACCTCGGTTGATTTGCTGACTTTATCATTATTTTCTCTTTCTATATCTTTTAATCTACTATTGGTCTAAAACAATAAAGTAAAGCTTTACAAAACATTCAACTTAAATGGCAATAAATATAAGATATTGAGGTGACATAGCTTTTGATGACAATTTGACTATATTAACTGTCAGACTGTATTATGCCCTGCAGGACAATTTCTTTTATTTATAGCTGAGTTTTTACATTTAACAATTAATATTTTGGCCAGGAACTTTGAGACCTTGAAGAAAGACAGTTAGTTATTCCTTTCTTTCAGATAAAAGGAACCATAAGAAGAAAAGTGTATCAATCACCTTTTGTAACATTTGTTCCATTTCACTACTATGTTGTTTTTGTAATTCTAACCTCTGTTGCTCTGATTCATTTCTTAATTTTGTTAACTGAAAAATACACAACAATAATACATATGTAAGAATTTATAATTTCAAAAAAAGAAATCTGTGATGATATTTTATGGGTATCTAAATTTATTATTTCCTTCAATAAACACAATCATTCATAAAATCAATACCTCCATTTGATGATCTCTCTGCAACTTCTGTTTTTCTTCATCACGTAATAAACCAAGTTCAACTAGTTGTTGTTTCCTAAGTTGATTAGATTGAACTAGTTCTTCTCGTAATTCACGCTGCTGTGTTTCTAATTCTCTCATAGTCTGGATAGAAAAATAAAGTGATAAAATATAATAAACACAATAAATATTTTGTTTTGTGTTTTGGTATCCGAATCTCATGCACAGAAGTGGAGATCATACTGACAATATTCACAACTTTATAACTAAGATGGACAACGATGTTAGCAGTGTAAATATATTTAATAATTCAATTCCATGCTCTTTATAAATTTTATTGAACGGCTTTAAAAATCATCGACAAAGAAAGTGAGTGTTAGGTAATAAACCCCTGCTATTTTTTACACAGGGTCAAGGTAAAGGTTTTAGAAGTTTTGAAAATCGGTGTTGAGAATTTGTCTCCATTTTCATGACTTTCAAATGTAGTAAATCAGAGAAAAACCCAATATGGAACGGAAATTCACAACATTGACTCTGTAAACACAGTAATCACATGAAGTATCGAATGAGACAAAAGAAAAACCTTGTTTAATAATCATTACCAGTACCTTATTATCTCTTTCTTGAACTGATTTCAATTTCTCTTCTAAACAGTTGAGTTCATTTCTATGAGCTTCTTTATTACCATCTAAAACTCTTTCTTGTTCACATAAAATAAATTCTTTTTGAGCATGAAAGTCTCTTAATATAGTAGATTTATCATTATCAAACACAATCTTCAATTCTGCTAGCTAAAGTATTCAAAATAATTGGTCAAAAACAAACAAAAAAAATCTGACAGGTCACACCAAAATGTGTATCTAAAAACTTACATAAATATCTCGTGGTAGTGTGAGGGGAGACAAAATTCTAAGTTTCTCAAAAATTTAAATGATAAAGGATGAAGCAGACTGCAATAAGCAAAATCAAAGTCTGAGCTTTTCCATCTTAAACTAAAGAAGAGTGGGTCTTCTAACTTTCTAAGTTAGTGAGAAAGCATATATCTCGTTGAGGGATCATCATTAGATATTAATATTATAAATTAAGTCAACAAGCTAACCTCTTTATCATGCTGAAATCTTTCTTCTTCTATCTGTCTGGAGAATTCTTGAGTCTGTTTTTCTCGACTTTGTTTTGATTTCATTAAATCATTCTGTACTTTAGACATCTACAAATTGAAACATTACAGTAATCAGATAACATTATTATCAATGATTCAGGCTTTATTTGTGGATATCATATGTAGGCCAATTCATGAAGATTTCTTCATAAAATCTAAAAATTGCAGTAATGTTATTTATTGATTACGATAGTTTAACAAAGAATTCCCATGATATAGAGGTATAAACACAATAAGATATGTTCAATAACAATGCCTTTGAAAGAATAGAAATCCATGATTTACCTGCCAATAAATATGCTTATGACAACCAACTCCCAAAATCTGGCCAAGCACTTGATTTGTGTGTTTTGTGATTCTACTAATGTGATAAGTCTATCTCTTGTGCAGCATTTCTATATAATGTTCTTTACCTGTTGTTTAGTCTCTTCATACATTCTACTTTGATTGCGTTCAACTTGTAATTTGAATTCTTCTAATGCTCTATCAGCTTGAGCAGACTGTTCTCTATTCTGTTCTCTTAATCTATTTAATTCTTCTTCTTTATCTCTATAATAGTCAGAATATATAATATTAATAGAAAAGATAAAATATGATGATTTATATCCTACCTTTCTACTTCTTATCCGACTAATGAAAATAAATAACACCATAAAGTGAGTAATGAAGTAAATTTTCAAATTGGATGATTTTGGTTGGTTTATCCTATCTAAACAACTTACAAGAGTTGTCCATTTCAGCTACCTGACCTGAAGAAGCTGATATATGCAAGTACAAAAGATATTATCTTGTGCCAGGTTCCCAACCCTGGACCATCAAGTTAGCGGGAACGGGTGAGCAGAAGGCACAAATACTAAATTATGGCACGTAAAGTAATTATAAGTATAATACTTACTGCAATGTATGTTCTAATCTTTTCAATTTTTTACTTGTATCTTGTTCAAACTGGTCTAACTCTTTCTTTAAACTTCTCACCTAAATATTGAAATTATATCATTAGTACCTTAAAACTGAGGTTTCAATCTTTATTTACCAGTATATAGCTATGTATTTAACAAAACCTCTTCTCTGATGCTGAAGACAAATGAAATATGCACATAGATGTACCCAGTGTAAATTAATTCCTTATTCCCAAATCACATCACATAGTGCTTTATTTCAGAGGCAAGAAACATGAAAATTAGGTTGAGTTACAACCTGATGTAACACCTACCTGTTTATCATGTAAATTTTCTAGGTGTATTTTATCTTGTTGGTGTGCCTGTTCTTGTTCCTATAAAAGCACAAGTGTATGTATAAAGAAAAACCAAGGTTTGAAATGACCTACTGTTGGAATTCATACCAATGCCTACTGCCTAGCAAGCTTTGACATTGATAAGAACATCTAACTATTTAGATTGATTCTGTTTGAAACCTTAAGTTTGGAGCTAATATAATAATATATTTTAGTATTATGGCCTACAATCAAAATTAAAATCTATACACAAAATCTCCTACCCTGAGTTGTCTTTGTTTTGATTCTTCAACATCTTTTATAGCTTTCTTCAATTGTTCTAAATGTTGTTCTAATTCTGTGATAGTTTCAGAGTTCTAATATAAGAAATGTAAAAAGAAATTAAAAAGCTACAGTACATCCTTCAGTCTTCTGTGACCAAATCTTAATCATCTCGGCATATGGACACAACAATTGATGATCATGTAGTGACACACTATTGTGTAATCTATTGGCAGTAAATATCAATGTATACAATGCAATAAAGTTATATCTCATGGTTGGCATTATAGTTGAGATCAGAGCAGTCTCTGCACGTCACTGGTCACATCTTAATAAGAAAAAAATAAAATATAAGTTACCTTAGATGTAGATATACATTGTTCTTGTTTAATATATTCTAAACTAGCTTCTGTTTTACTTTTTAATGACTTCATTTCTTGTTTGTGGTTTTCAATAAGATTTTTAAATTCTCTATCTAGCTGACTATATCTAGAATTATAATGCTTCAGATAAAACATCACATCCAAAGAAGGAATAGTATTATGGGGGAAATTTTTCCAGGACAACTTTTCATTTTCCAACTCTCATCAATGACAACAGGGATGATTAATGAAAAATACACCAAGAAAATGTTTTAAAACAAATACAGCTTTGGTACATGTGAATTACAAACTTAACAAACCTGTCTTTACTGTCTTCTACATTAGCTGTTAATCTATCAACTTTTATCTGTAATTCATTTTTCTCTAGTTCTAATGTAGCACGTTGTTTTAAAGTATTATCAGCTTCATTAGTTAACTGTTGAACTCTATTCTCTAAATCTTTTATTACATTGGACTAAAACATAATAAATATCAAAATAGTAATATCACCATTCAGGCCTAAATATCAATTGGACTTAACACTTTGTGCATCATTGTCTCTATTTACTATGTGCATGATATATCAATTGTTTCATTATCAAATATATAGGACATAGTACTTGAAAGTTTGTTTATCACTTCTGCTACAGTGAAACAAATTTAAGGTGCCAAGCGCACAGTTTAGAAAAAAACATCTGACATTGGGTTTGATTTTTATTTCAATCATCAAGCAATAAAACAAATATACAAGACTATCTTACAGTAGCTGTCGTCTGTTGACTATATTCTTTCTCCATTCTTTGTAATTTAACATTAGTATCATCTAATATCTCTTGAATACTTCTTGTGTGATGTTTCTGCATTTCAAATTTCTCATTTTCAAACTCAGTAATCACATCATGGAGCTGAAACATCAAGGGAAATACATTGAGAAACTTGTTTGACTGTGACTGAAAACAAGCCGAAATCTTATGGTTGCAGCAAAAAAATGTCCATTCTCTTTTTCCAATTAGATATTTTGATTTTGGAAATTGAGACATATCCAGATAGGTACAAGTATTCAAAAAATGTAATTTACTGTAATTCATTTTAAAGGTACCTTCTTCTCATATTGATATCTTTTGGATTCTTCTGTTTCTTCTATCATCTTTTTCAGTTCTGTAACTTGTTTTTCTTTAGTATCTTTAACTGAACTTGACTCTCGTACTAAACTTTGAACTGAAATTAAGATACTTTTTTGTAGGTATTTAGAAACCCACGAGCATAACTGCCTAACAGACAACAATCCAATTGAAGGAAAGGCATATATGGATCAATTCACTTAAAATAGTATTATTATGTTCATATATTATTAAAAATGTTAGTTTGCCTTAAAAGAACCAAAATTCATAGTCATAACAAGAATGAAATGAACTGAATACCATACCTTTTCTATCTAACTTAGTTACAACTTCTTCTAGTTCTCTTATCTTACTATTATATTCCTTCTTTAAATTATCTATTTCTATATTCTTTCTGTCTATTATCTACAATATTTATAATCACAATTATAAAACTTCAGGTTGACCTGTCACACATTGCAACTATTTTCACCTAAAGTCTATATCAAAACTTGCTGTAGCCACACGATAACAGTAAATAAGGACTAGATTTGACCTTTTACAAAGATTATTCCTAGAATAAAACCATGGTGACATAAATTCAGTTCTAAAAATTATGGCTTTGGTTGGAAGATAAATTACTGGATAGTCAATAGAGGGTTTTCTTCCAATTAAAACAGAAAAATGTTGTGCTTGGCATCCTCAATAGTAAATTTCCACAGAATGATAGAAGTATTGAGTGATTAAACCAACCTTTTGTACAGAAATATCATGTTTTTGTTGAAGTTTTAATTTTTCTTCCTGAAATTTAACCTCTAAAATCTTTAACTTTGTTTCCACCTATTAGGTAAAATTAAATAAATGAAAATAAAAATACTAACATAAATAAAAAAAACTTGATTTGAACAGAATTTAGCAGCTTGGTGTGCTTCTAGACAAGTCCAGTACTTCTCAAACCATGTGTATTAAAGGGAATTGGGAAATATCTACTATGCACCACAGATAATACTTTCAATAAAGAATGTAAAGAAAGTAAACCAGATGAAGCTCACCTCTGATGATCTTAAATTAAAATGTTCCTCAGAATAGGATCCTAAAAAACAAATACATATATTGAAATTGATAATTATAGTAGCCTACACATAATATAGGTTAACAAGTAACAATTGTTATAATGATATTGAATTATTGGGGGAAAAAAGACTCGAAAAACACATGATATACTTACCTTTGGAGGATATAGAAGGGTGAAAATGATCATGTGTAAAAGGTTTGGTCCAATCTTCTGTGACCTGACAAAACAAAAAATTGCAAATATGACATTCTATTTTTTTATTACTGCTGAGTACTAAGGTCAATTCGTTTTACATCGCTGCCAAAGGAAACTTAGTTTCGAAATCTTAAAAAACATTTCAAGATATCCAAAGTAGCAAAGTATTAAAATCACAAAAACATATTTGATTTCAATTGACATTATGAAGAACAGCTCAACATAAGTCATTAACATCAGGGCCTCCGTGTGAAAATGGTGCTCGACTTAATTTGGCAGGTATAAAAAAGATAGTGGACCACAGCCATATACACCCACCACTGCATGCAGATGGTAAATATTCAAGATTTTGGGGCAAGGGCAATAACTCTGCTTTTAACGGTCGAAAATAGCACAAATTTGAAATTGATCTTTGTTTTATGAATATGTATACACATACCGAATTTCATTTGATTCCAGCGTTTACAAGCAAATGTTGATGGACGGATCGATCGACCGACAGAGGGACAGGGGTGCAGACAATATACGTCCACATAGAGAGATGTTGGCGTATAAAAATGACAAAACAACATATAATATTTAAGACTGCTAATATAATTAATATTAAAGTCAGAAAAATGATCTATTTTTCACCAATCCATATTTTTCATACCTGATTTCTGGTTTTTCTTTCTGGTGATTTACTACTACTAAATTTACTTCTAACATCTAACAATATACATTTACAATATTAATAACACACAGTGTCAAATTATATACATCAAAGATAGATATTTGTCAGTATGCGTCAAACCCATGTGCAAGTGCCAGTAAATCCATTATAAGATGGATCCTATATTACTAAGACAAAGTTGGACAATCTACAATAAAAGTTGATTTAGGTTTGATAGTTGAAATTCTCTAACATATTTATTTCTAGTGTAAGAAAATGAATAAGCAAAAACTCTTAAATTTAAAGTACTTCTGTAAGTTCTGACAAAAAGGTGCACCATTTTCTCTGTAATTGTACAATTTGCATGCATAAAAGAAAGATTGAGTATTTCGATTTTATAACAATATCAATTAATCATAATCTTTCTAGAGATCAGAGCTTACCAGGTAAAGTTCTTCTTTCTCTATCTAAATGTGAATGGGTTGGTGAAGATTTTAAATCTATACTCATATCGTCCTATAGTGAATTAGAATTATCAAAATTCTTAATCAAACTTTCCATCATTACTTATTTTCATACAATTTCAAACAATCAAACTAAATGAAAAATTCTAGGGATCAAATGTAAGGTTGTCTAAATCAGCTTCAGTTTGAATAAATGTGCTGTGCATTTCTCACAACAAATCATAGCCACAAATGACACAACAAACAAAGACAACAGTGTGACACAGCATATAGAATATATAGCAATAACATAATTTTTCTACGCATGGAAAAATGTAAAACTCACCATAGCAAAGCCAACAGATTTGTCATCTCTAGTAGATAATGATAATATTGGATCTTTATCTAATGTTACACCTAAACTACTGAATGGTCTGAAAATATGATCAATTAGAACAATATATCAAATTTACTTTCCTCAAGTGGAAATATCCTTCAAGAACTTAAATTGGTGGAGAAGCTCAGTCAGAAGCAAGTAGGATTGTCGTCTGCTAGGCGATTAGGTAAGAAAATTCTGATGCTTTTGTCAGTGTTTCCAAGAGTCAGCCTGCTGTCGCTCTTAACCATTTTATTGCAATTACTTGTCTCTCTTCTCAAACCATTCCTCCCTATATCAAGGGATGGATATGGTCTGACTCATACACCTTTACTATATTAATTGAAATAAAAAACAACAGAATTGAACTCACTTTCCCTTAAAATGAAACCCAAAATATTAAGATTTTTAGCTACAGAAGACCCTGTCTTCACACATGTATGTTGGAGAAAAATTTTGATTGTCTTCTGTTCCATTAATCCAGATTAATGCATTGCAGAGGTCACTGTTATAGATTTCATGCTTATAGGAGTCCTTGTTTAGGAGAAACCTCCAACACAAACCATTATTTGACCTTCATATGTTAGGGTTTATGAAACATGCATTCATATCTTTCTCATTAAATTTCAAATTCAATACCAACACTGAAAGCTAAGGAATATGTACTGTGAAAGGGGTTGAGACATTAAGAAATGCACAGAATTATTCAAGACATGCAAAATCTTGTCTAACTAAAATTAGAATTGAGGTTATGTCTCAACATACATACATACATTATAGAAATAGTAAGTAAAAACAAACAATTCAAATTCTAAACAACATGCAGATCTCTAAATTTTCAAAATATTACCACTGAGATGTATTAATACTCTAAAATTTGTATTTTGTAATCAATCTCATGCTCAAAACGTTTGCTCACAAATGGATAGAGCTTTTTAAGCTGTCCGTAACACTTTTCAGCTTGAAAATGTCTGGTTTGCGAAAAAATTCAACATACTAATAAATGTACAGAGGCAGTTTAGACCATTGTCACTTCTAGGGGATTATCACAACTCACTCATGTGCAGTATTCAAATATTCCGATATCATTGGTAATAAATGCAGACGTGAATGTTAATAAAGCAGCAGCAGAACCGTACTACATATTTTAATTATGAAAAGTGTTAGGGATAGCATCTACTCATATAACAAATTTCAAAATGCAATTATGAAAATTTTAATGTTAAAATATTCAATGCATGTAAAAATGTGAATTGCCTGCCTTTGTTTAGGAGAATAAACAACAGCATTAAACCTTTCTTTAATGTCTCTAATAGAACTACTGGTGAGAAATGTTGAACTGGCACTAGGATCACCAAATGCTGATTTTTGAAATAAAGATGAACCATAGGAATATGTCAACTCTCCAGACACCCAATCTGGTGTTTTATCCTTAAAGAAAAAAGTAATATCAGTTGCAATATCCTTCCGGTCAATTTAGCTGGATTATATTCATGTAAAGAAATTAGCATCACTAGACTCCTTCATTGAATTTGCATGGAATAACATACATGTGCTGAATTCTAATGTTTAAGTTAAATGTAAAATATGTATTTATAATGATATAAATTTGAGGAATGACAGAATATCATTAAATTTCAGGTTAAATTTGAAAACTTTGCTGTAGCAGGTTGAAAATAGTTAACTTTACAATTTTTTTCTACAAGAAAGGATATTAAACAAAAAAGGAGATATATTCTTTAAAAATAATGGCTTAGTTGAAGCCTAAACTATATATGCTAACAAGATCTATACTTACTTCAATATTTCCGCCATTCATTGGTTCATCAAAATATATAGACTGAAATAGAATGGTACTAAAACTACAGTAAGCTAACTAGCAAATTAAAATATACTAAAATAAATTCTAATCTACAAAACTCAATTCTACTAATCATAAATAAAAACAGCAATCATACCATATAAGTAGGCAATGGAGGTAAAGCACCATCCATTGGTTTCTTGTCAAAAGGAGATTGAAGAGTTCCACGACGTAACATTCTTAACATTAACTGAGCATGTAAATTACGGTTCTTCCTGAAATATAAAAAATAACCATCATAAAGCAACAATATTATGTTGACATTTCCACATAGTTTTCAATCAAGAAAGTACAAACAAAGATACAAAGTAAATCCCCTGGAACTTGCAAATAAATAAATTACTTTGAAATACAATTTTCATGATAGGTCAAATATAAAGCCATAAAGTCAACTATACAAACCTTGCTGAAACACCAGATGTTACAGGTTCACATAATTTTTTAATCCATACAGCACATCTTTGTCTGTCTGTAAATGAACAAAAGAGTGTCAATAGATATCAAAAACAGTATATGAATATCTGTTTACACGTTCACATTAAGTGTGATCTAACTTAAAATTGACATGATAAAATCTTTATTGACTAGAACATTAATGATTACAAGGCATCAAATCAACTGATTACACTGATAATACTTCAAATATTCAAGGTTAATCTCAAGATTTGTCAGTCATGATAATGGTAATTCTATCCCTTAACCAATTCAAGCATGAATACACACAGATTTTAATTGAAGACAAATTTAACATTTTATTTGAAACTCACCTGATTTTTCTGGTAATTTCAATACATAAGGCTTCATATCCACAAGAACCTTATCAAATTCTGTATCAAGAGAAGGTGTTGAGGTACTGGAGGTCTCCATTTCTGCTATGGATGTAGATTGAGGATTAAATCTTGATAAAGACACGCACACCTGTTGAAGATCACCAATACGTTTTTTAACATCAGTTAATTCATTATCAAGATGAGTTTCAGCAGCACTACGCTGTTTTCTACACAACTGACGTAGTATTTTAGTCAAATGTTTATTGCGACCTCCATTATCATTATTATTAAATCTAGAAACAGATTGTAGGACACTCTTTAACTGATTCTGATCTACGCTTCTAGAAGAAATAGAATCTATGGATGATACAATACTACAAGTGGTACCAGTGCCTAGTCGTTCTTGGTAAGGTAATGTTTGACATTCAACATTAGAGGTATTACTTTTACTAGACTGATTGACAGTTAATAGTTTATTATTCTGAGCTCTAGTATTAGGTAAATCAAACGGGGCTGGTGATATAGGTCTAAAAGTAGTGACAGAGGTTGGTGCTCTATGTAATCTAACAGTACCATCTGTAATAGAACATTTCTGAGCTGTTGTACTGGTTACAAAATTATTTCCAATAGGAGCAGATACACTATGAGTAACAGTAAAATTATCCATTTGTTTAGGAGTAGAAATTCTAGGGTCCTTAAAACTAATGTTATCTTCCAAATCCTCTTTTCTTTGCTCAAGCTCAACTTCAGAGTCTCTCTTATCAAAATCTGTCATATCAACACTGTCCACAGATAATATGGTTTTACCATGTTTTGACCTCCTTTTTAAGGTAACTAACTCAAGATCTTTTGCCAACTGGCAGAGGTCATTTTTACTTCGCGACCAAACAGACATTTTGGTAATGCTAAATGTTTAACCTAAACTGACCTCCTGGTCGTATGATTTGTGAGAGACATTGAACAATGTGATAACACGTGTTAATATAAGGATTAAACTTGTCTAAAGTTTATTCTACTGGAGATTATCTTAATCTTAAATTTCACAGTTTGGCTCAAGAAGTTTATTAATTAACATAATATAGTGTAGCAGGAATTTATTACAGTTTATATAAGTCAGGAAGAGTTAAGCCTACATTAGACTGAATTACAACTGATTATAGAGGAATGAAAAATCCCCTAGATTATTTAATCAATCAAGGCTGACCATCTATGATATAACTTAAAACTGGGACCAGATGGTTTGAGCACTTTATGAAGATGAGGTACAATAAGCAATGACAATCAAGTCTAACAAAGGTCCTGTCATAAGTTACTTCACATCATTGATGATGATTTATATCTACCTCAACAATTTTGCTTGAACATTCACAGATAATCTATGTAGTTTCATTTTAAAATTCTGTATTGTTCACTTCACTGCACAATCTGCTATATACTAAAATTTGTCCATCTACTAAAAATCCATGCATTCCATTTAAACAAAACATCAATTTAACCCTAGACAAAAAACACAATATCATTTCACAATATATTCAAAGTCAGGAGATTGAAATTCATAAGCAAATTAAAATCCCTCAATGCAACTTGATTTTCCATCAACGTAATTTGATTTATAACACTCAGAAATTATCTTTACACCTAACCACATACTACAAACAATTTCCTGTCTTTATAGATTACAATACTGACATATATATACTTTACCATAGTATAGAATAACAGGGTGGCTTAACAAAGGATTAACTGATGCATATTAATAATGATAATCCCCAATTAATTTAATCTTACCATCATATCAATATACCACAATATATGTCATCAAACCTATGCCATTTAATCCTTATACTCTATCAGCATATTTTAAAGTAGCCAAGCTATTCAAAAACCTACCCGTTTTGTAAAACATTGCAATGCCTTACATTCTCGCCATTCAAAAAAAATTGCTTGAATCAATGTAAATGTAGACATTATTAGACCTAAACTTCAGTTAACATGATCTTTAACTTGCAGTCTTAGTGCAACTGTTTTTGGTTTATTATTCCATCCAAACAACAAGACAATTTCCAGTTTCGTCAAAATCTGTCAAGAATTTGGCCTTCTAGAGTGTTTACAGACTTGAACTCGTATTACATTTTTTTTCTAATTTTCTGATTTTTCGATTGGGTGATTACAATCACTCAAACCATATTTAGTTAAATTTCTGTCAATAATTGAATCTTCTAGAGCGTTTACGAGCTAAAACTCGTTTTCAAGAGCAAGGGCAATAACTCATACTAATTATTTTATGATTTTTCTGATTTTCAATAGGGTTCATCCATTGCTGATTACTAACACTCATACCAAATTTCATCTAAATCCGTCAAGAATTGTGCCTTCTGGAGTGTTTACGAGCTAAAAATTGAACGTGTTTTCAAGAACAAGGGCAATAACTTAAACTAATTATTTTCTATTTTTCTGATCTTTGGATGATAAACACTCACACCAAGTTCATCAAAATCCATCAAGAATTACACCTTCTAGACTGTTTATGAGGGCGTATAAAAAGGTTCATAGGGAAAAGAAAATAAGCAAAACCGCAGAAAGATAAAAGTCTATGCAGTTCATACAGGCCTATTTCTCTGACCTCGACTCTATGTAAAACATTTGAGACGATGGTCAATAATAGACTTAGATACCACTGTGAACTAAATGGTCTTATCGATCCCAACCAAAGCGGCTACAGAGAGAAACGGTCAACAATGGATCAAATCGTTCGACTTCAACACGACATGGCCGCCCAACTCGGAAAGAAGAACTACTTCAGTGTATTCCTGGATCTGTCCGAGGCCTTTGACTTAGTCTGGGTTGATGGTTTGCTTTTTAAACTTAATAAACTTGGCATTCGGGGTCGCATGTTCAGGTGGATCCAAGACTTCTTAAGGGATCGCCAGATACAAGTGAACGTCGCCAATTCTCTCAGCGAGAAGCACTCGTTGGAGAATGGCACCCCGCAAGGCTCTGTTATTAGCCCAACCCTCTTCAGCATTATGATCAATGATCTGGCCCTGGATTATGTAAAGCATATAGAGCTCTCGGTTAGCACGGCTCTATATGCAGATGACAGTTCGATATGGACTGGTCACAATGACCTCAATAAAGTTAAATGGCGTATGCAAACTGCTCTGAACCAAGTTGCTAAATGGGCAAACGACTGGGGCTTCATTATTTCGGAAGCTAAAACCGTCGGTTTGTTCTGCAGCAGAAAGAAAGATCACGACAGTATTGACCTTAGACTGAATGGTGTGAAGATTAAGCATGAGAATTCAGTAAGGTTCCTGGGAGTACACTTTGACAGGTGTCTTACTTGGAGTACGCACATTGACTATATCTGTAACCGGTCTACAAAAATCTTAAATGTTATGCGTTATGTTTCAGGTACCACATGGGGAGCAAACAGAGAAACTCTAATGATGATGTACAGGTCACTGGTTTGTTCAGTTATTGATTATGGTTGTATTGCCTATGGTAAAGCAAGTGATACTCAACTGAAGAAACTCGACGTTCTACACATGAAAGCTATACGTATTGCCACCAGGGCAGCTGTAGGTACGAATAATGAGGCGCTACTTCAGGAGGTGGGAGAGAAACCCCTCTCTCTTCGGAGGGAGGAGCTATCTCTCAAATTCTGGGGGAAACTTCAGTATTTGTCCGAAAGCTGTCCGACGTATTCCAGCATCAGAAGATTTACTCGTGTCGGAAATAACCAGAAGAATCGGAGTATTTCTTACGGGCAAGCGGTCATTGATCTATTGAGAGAGCATCAGCTCGATCAAGTAACGATCCTTGAACGCCGCCTATCGGCTACTCCGTTTTGGAAGGTTACCAACCCGACAGTCAACACCCAGCTGATCCAGAGTACCAACAAGCACGAGAACCCAGTGGGAGCAAGAGCTCACGCTCTTGATCTCATTGATTCCGTGTACGCCGACCATTTGAAGATCTACACCGATGGTTCCAAGAGTAGTACCGCAACAGGATACGGTTTGTGCATCCCAGCAAAAGGCATCCGCATCAGTAAAAGGATCCCCCCGCACTGTTCAGTGTTCACAGCAGAACTTTTTGCCATCAGGGACGCGGTAGCATGGCTGTCCGTCAATCACACGGAACATGCCGCGATTCTATCCGACTCGCTAAGCAGCCTCCAATCTATTTTTCTCACCTCTTCTAATTGCAGGTCAGAAGTTATTTCCGAAATAAGAAGAATGATCCACAACTACCAAACCAACAACAACCAGAAGATTGAATTAGTATGGATTCCATCGCACGTCTCCATTCCTGGCAATGATCAAGCAGACCGTTGTGCCAAAGAAAGTCTGAGTCTGGAGGATATCGAGCCTGTAGAATACTCCTATTCGGAGTTCTGCAGTATCGTATCTTCTAGGATCAACCAGAAATGGTCAAACATGTTACGGAACCTCGACACCGCAAGATACCAGATTGATCCGAAGATACCAAACCAAACCAAACCAAACCATCCATGTGTAGCCATCTGCAAAGTGGCAACCAGACTCCGGACCAACAACGTACTACGAGACCATCAGTTCAACGCCATTAAATGTCGCTGCGGCCACGTTGCCACAAGGTCGCATATCCTCATTCAATGCACTGAACTGAAACCCGCTCGTAAGCCACTACTAGAGTACCTGGAAACCAACGGCATACCACTAACCATACAGAATGTTTTGGCTCCACCCACGGACCACTGGTATACGATAATGGAACTAGTCTTCCATTTTATAACCAAATCTGTCTTGAACAGATAGGCTAAGTTTTTTTTTTTTAATCAAAGTTTCTTAACACTTTTTAATTATATCCAATCAATTTAACAAGTTTCATCGCAGAAACATTAGAGAACATCTCTCCCCCCTTTTGTGAAAGCTTCCCCCCCCCCCTCTTTCCCCCCTCTTTTTCTCACTTTCTTTTTTTTTCTTTTTTTTCAGGTCATCGAGTTTTCCAACAGATAACAGATAATCTAACCAAACCAAACCAAACCAACGACTACCATTCGACTACCAATCAACAAGAAATACCATGATCAGAAAGAGTTTGGAAGAATGAAGGAGACCGAGTAACTCACGCCACACCATTCAGGGCCGAGTTTCACCGCCATGTCATTCGACCCGACCAGATCTAACGAAGAATCAACAACCAAACCAACAACACCGAATCATCCAATTTGATCCAATCCAACTACCAACTACTACGACTACCAACAACTACCTAGTTTGCGATATCAGCAGCCGCTGGAAGCGAACGTTAATTTGTCATCTACCAACCAACCAACCAAAGAAAATAAGTATCATCTCAGCTTTCTGAATCTTCCTTTTGATGGTAGCTAAAAAGTTGAAACCATTTTAACCATACAATTCAATATAAATAAAACTAAACTATGTATTTTTTTTTATGGTATGGCTATCTTTCAAATCTTAAATAAGTCATGTCAGAACATTTTGGTAGATTAAGTTAGGATGATATCATCTTTAATACATTAAGATCAAGACCTTTATATATCCTATAGTAGTCAATAGTTAACTCAAAATGACAATGACTCGGGTAGCCACCACACTCTTAAATTCACCATGATATCAAGTTTCAAAGTGCCTTAACATTCAAGTTGTTCTCTTTACATTCATAATAATCTATTCCAGAATAGGGGATTTAACTCCCAAACCTAGCTGAAATTCAAGTATCTGGTAGCAAGTTGAATACTGAAAAAGTAGTATAAAAATTGTTAATTAGTAAATGTGAACCAACCAACAGATGGACTGCTTTGTAAAGAGATGCTATGCAAAGAGCTGCGTGCATCATGGCTTAAAGTCATATAATATATGCCCACTCACAACTTTGATTTTGAATAAAAATATTTGGCAGTACAGTAACAGTTACCAATATGAAATATTCAGGCAATACTGAATAATATGACCAAGTTTCGTCAATCTCTGTCAAGAATTGAGTTTTCTAGAGTGTCTACAGGCTAAAATTGGAACGCGTTTTTAAGAACAAGAACTCATACTAAATATTTTTTGATTATTCTGATTTTCGACAGGCTTCATCCTTACCATTTTACCAAGATTTGTCAAAATCTATCAAGAATTATGCTATAGTGTTTGCGGGCTAAAATGGGTGACGGCAATATAGGATTTGTTCCCGTCAGCTATTAACTGTGTTCTGCAAGGATTTTAAAATCATTAAACAATGACGTTAACTGTAAGTTAGTGTGGGCATCAATATTGAGTAACTTCAGAGGAAAAACTAATGCTACCATGAAGGTACAAAAATACTAATTTTTAGTGGTGTTGACTAGCCAACCTCCTTCAGGATTACAGTTCACAACTATGCCATGATTGCATAACTTAATACCCGTACTTAAAGTGATAAATGCGCTATTTTTTTTACCGATCTTATCTTGGTCTCAAAAACAGGAATATTTTAGCCAAGGCAATCAGTACAGTGGTGTAACCTATTTTCGTGGATATAAGGATTCAACACCGAATTTCGTCAAAGTTAAAAAAACGAAAAAAAAAATTTATGTCTTAGATGTTTCCTCAGATATTCTACAAAATAATAGAAATTGATTTATTTCGATTTTCTTAATGAATCCTTCACTTTGACCCATATTTCATGAGCAACCAACTCGGGAACGGCGGCAGAATGCGTCACCTATTTTCGTTATCAATTCATTATAACTAGTGACAATTCCTTCAAAGAACCACGATTTAAAAAAAAAATAGTGACTAACAAAATAAGATACATAGCATGATTTATTGCTAAAAGTCACTGAAACAACATAAGAAAATGGTCCACTTTGTGTTCCATAGAAATTTTCTGCTGACACAGAATCCGCTAGTTGATCACGTGATTTCATTCGTTGGACTACATTCTAGCAGACGACACTTGGAATTCCGATTACCGCTTGGGATTATAAGATAATTTGGCCGATAAAAAATGGTGACGTTTGGTAATAAGTGAAATCTGCTATTTTGTATTTGTCAACGTATACATTAATACATTTTACCTTGCTTGAAACTACTGGATTCATTCTACTAGCTGATATTATAGAGAAAACCCATGTTTATCAAAACAAACTAATGCGGAGGACGCGCAAGGTCGCTCATGTAAATTATTAATCCTTTCCGGAAATCCACGAATAATAGGTTTCCACGAAATTAGGTTACTCGACTGTAAGAGTGTGCACAGACCACCATTGAAATGCAAATCCATGTGTGTCCAGAATTATATGCGTTCAAAAGTTGAAAAGACAAGACGTCTTTTCTTCGGACACTGCCATAATAAAAAAAGACATTTATAGAAATAGGAAAAGTAATCCTTGTTTGAGATATCTTTGAAGGAATTAAGCAAATTATTACCTTTTTAGTACTTTTGAGTCAAGAGTCAAATCAACCCCCCAAAAATGGTGCAAACTTCCCTTTTAATCTAATTTGCCTCTTTGACCAGTTACTAACCCTAAAGGCAAATTTACAGCATAATAGGTTTTTGGGGTTTTTTTCTATCGTTACAGAAGGTCTATTCTAATTTCCATGAATGTATTAGGTTTATCTATTTCATCTAAATGGAAAATAAATGGAAATAACATAAACATAATTAAACATGTCGTGACAGGAAATGAAATGTTTACAACCGGATTATCTTATTAGAATTTGAAAGTGATGTCCTTATGCATGGCTGAAATATCTCTTACTTTGAAAACTCTAATATGGAAACATGATTACCTAATATTTTGACATTTTCGTAGGTAAATTAACTGTAAAACGGAACAAAACTTAGGGGAAATGGTTTGTTTGAAATTTTCGCCACCATTTTGTTTTGTTACTTCCGGATTACGGATTAAAATCCATATAGCTGCATCTTATCAATTTCTGATGTTAGAATTTACAAAGTCTACTTTACAAAGGATTGGCATTACAAAGGAAGGTTATCTTTACTTACCATTGATAAATACCAAATCAAGATAATTCAATACAGCCAAATATTCGGGTCTCTTTCTTTGGACAAATTAGACCAACATATCAAAACTAATCCGTAAAACTTTGCCACATTACTTCCCTTGCGAGAGCTCTTCTGTGTGAGAAATTACTTTGGTAGATGACGCTTTTGTTGCTATGAAAAAGAAAACAATTAAATTTAATTCACTAACTTGGAAATATTCGAAGGTTTAATGGATTTCAATTAGAATGCCATTGTAAAAAAAAGGATAATGGGATCTGCTTCTAGTAGCCATGTAAATCAAGGCCAATCGGTTGTCTTAAAGAACTCGAAAGTCCACTGTCAAAATTCAGAGGCACCATCGCCATCTTCGACGATAACAAACAAAACCCATCAGTTTGATGATCATATCATCCTTAAAAATAATGAAAATGATAATGGTGTAATGGTTTTGTTATCTAGTGAGCGTCCCAATTCTGTTACCCCAATAAGTGTGATTGGTGGGTCTGAAAAAGATGTCAATTGGTCGGGAAAGGAAGCACCTGCTACTGATGAAGTCTCACAATTCAAGCCAGTCAAGGATTTGGAGTTAGAGGTTAAGAATTTGGAAACCGATCTTGCTCGTGCCCACAGTCACAACCTAGATCTTGAAGATCAGGTGCAAAGTCTCAAAGAATCGCTGAATTGCAGTAAACTGACGGTAATATCAGAAGAACCAGAAGTGGAAGATGATGCTAAAAATGAACAGATATCTAACCTTCAGACAGAATTGGAGGAAATTAAATCAGAGTTTCAAAAACTGAGAGTGAAACATAGGCGTAAAGTGAAAATTCTAACAGCAAAATTAAATGAAGCACAACAAAGTTCTCAAATTCAAAAACTTGAAATGCTTGAAGAAGTTAATCAACTCAAACAATCAAACAAAGATATGACAGTGCAATTAAAACAATCTAAAACACCAAATCTCAGAGTTAGTTCAGAAGATGAATCTAAGGGGAATTTGAGTGATAGAAGAAACCTTGTTGTAGAACTTTCGGCACAAGTTTCTGAGCAAAGTCAAATCATTGCAGAATTGAGAGGTGAATTAGCTGAGAAACAAAAAGAAATAGATATGTTGTCTATGTCACAAAGATTTCAGACAGAAACTGTTCATACACATCATGATAAAATTGCTAGTTTAGAAAGAAGTTCTAGTAATCATCATATCAGTCCTCATCCACCGAGAACCAGTATACAATTTTCTACTTTAAAATCAGGGAGAAAGAAAACTTATAAAATAGGACAGAGAAGGTGCATTGATAACTCAAATAATCAATTAGCATTTTATAAAACAGTGCGAGAAGTGAGTTCTGATTCTGATTCAGATTGGACAAATGAAATAGTTGCTAGTAAAATACACAGTGCTCCTTCAGCTGTTCGTACTGAAATGACTTGCTAATTTGCTGCTAATTTGCATAATAGAGACACTAAAGTAAAGCTCTAAAAAAAACTATTTTTACCGTGTGATCTTTTATTTACCCATACAAGAGCTTTCAGTATTTTTTATTAGTAAACCATTCAGCATTCCTTTCAAGCAGTATTTTAAGGATTATACCCCTTTTTTGTTATTATTGTGTCTCATAAATCAATTTTCATCTAATATCCAAAAAAATACATGTGATACCGCATCACTATATTTCATTGCATAATTTCATTATCACTAGGGTTACTACAATCTTAAAGGCATTGACAGGAATTATTTCTACTTTTGTATCAGATTTACTGGACTACAGCATTAATGTTTTCATTATTTATTATTGAAATATTGGTAATACTAAAACATATCGTTTCTTCCCTTCACTTGTTCAATTGTGTCAGTGTCATTTAGTTCTCTTTGTTCTCCAAGGGGCCAGAATTTCGTCCCCTTTTGATTTTGGCCCTTATTTTCAATTTTCCCCTTCCCAACTGCTTTGGAATCTTAAAAATGCACTATTGCATTTTAGACCTTGATTTTATTGTCTCATCGCAAAACCAGATGACAACCCCCTGACCATATCATTGAAAATGGGGAACCCTATCTGCAGCCCCACCGATTGCGTGAAAGCCGTGGGGGGCTGGGCCCCAGCAAGTGAAAATAAGCCCCACCAAAACCTTCAGTTCAGCCGAGATTGATTCAATTACAGTGTCTTTGTAAAAAATCAAAAAATATAGATTTTTATTTTTTGGTACCTCAATATCGTCAGAAATGAGTTCTCTTTACCTTGAAGTCTTCAAATTGTTACTGGCGACAGGGCTGTCTATCTGTAACTGTAACAAGTTGGACCAGACATAAACCCACAGTCTTGTGTGGACTAATATGAAATGAGGGGTGAAGAAGGAAGGTACGGTGGCTCACATACGACATTTTCCACTTTTTATTTTGAATTAAAAACTTTAATTTTCACCTAGGTGAAAATTAATGTTTTTAATTCAAAATTAAAAGTGAAATATATCGTGAGGAAGGGGCTAAACGGTAAACTTTTTGAGGCGATACTGAATAGTTTCAGCAAAATCTGTCAAGAATTGGGCCTTCCAGAGTGTTGGCTAAAACTTGAAAGCGTTTTTAAGAACAAAGGCACTAATATTTTTCGATTTTTCTTAGGGTTCATCTTTGGATGATTAAATACACTCACACCATGTTTTGCCTTCTAGGACAAGAGTGTTTGAACGAATTTTCAAGAACAAGGGCAATAATTCAAACCAATGATTTTTCAATTTTTCTGATTTTCAATAGGGTTCATCCTAAAGTGTCAGTAAACACTCACACGAAGTTTCATGAAAATCTGTCAATAACTTTCCTGAGCGTTTACGAGCTAAAAGTTTTCGCGTTTTCAAGAACAATAATAGCTCATCCTAATTATTTTTCGATTATTCTGATTTTCAATAGGGTTCATCCTTTGGTGATTACAAACACTCATACCAAGTTTCATTTAAATCCGTCAAGATTTGTGCCTTCTACAGTTCTTAAAAGCTTTCATTTGGTCAAATCAAAATATTTTTTTCTTTATTTTTCATGTACACAGTGCTAATTTATAATGATACCGTCTTACTCACTGCATGTTAGCCGGTGGCCATTCCGGATTTTATCAGAAACCTTTAGTTTCGTTTAGCAAGTCGTTTTTGTGAAGTTGGGCACGATGCGGCAAAACGAACCCACCGCATGTCAGCCTGTTCCCATCATTCACATTGGCATAAAACTTTGTGACTTAAGTCACTTTCCTTTTCACATTAGTATTTACATGTGCGACCAGTTAGGCTTAGCAGCTCTTTTTTTCTAGACATATCTCTGTGAATATAGCATGGAGGAGTATAGTAGTTGAATCCGACTGTGAGTGTGATTCCCTAAAACGTCTGTAACAGGTTTTCACTAAAATGCCACGTAGCTGTAGAGGTGTGTTTCCAATCTTCTCCCGCATCCCCCTTATCGACCAACACATTTTCTGAATGGGAACAGACAAGGGTAGGTAAGATGTTGCCTGGTTGTGGGAAACAGCAAGAACCAAGAGTTCAAACTTTTGGTAGCTATTTAGATTTAAATCTCCCACTGTGTTGTCACCTTGACATGGTTGTTATTCAAGGGAGATAATGGGAAGACGCGTTCGATCACAAAAAGTGTCCATTGAATAATAGCGATTATATTTATCAAAAATCAAAAATATCAATTCATAGACGGCATTATTATAAACTAACACGGTGTACACGAAAAATAAAGAAAGAAATTGTGATTTGACTAAATAAAAGCTTTTAAAAATATACGTTTTTTGATGTACAGTGGTGTAACCTATTTTCGTGGATATAAGGATTCAACACCGAATTTCGTCAAAGTTAAAAAAACGAAAAAAAAATTTTATGCCTTAGATGTTTCCTCAGATATTCTACAAAATAATTAAAATTGGTTTATTTCGATTTTCTTTATGAATCCTTCACTTTGACCAATATTTCATGAGCAACCAACTCGGCAACGGCGGCAGAATGCCTCACCTATTTTCGTGTACAATGTTTGATCTATAAATAAGTCTAGAAAAACACGTTGTATGGATACCGGGTGGTATAATTAACTTCTCTTAATATTTATCTTTAATATCAATTCATTTTAACTAGTGACAATTCCTTCAAAGAACCATGATTTTAAAAAAAATAATGACTGACAAAATAAGATACGTAGCGTGATTTATTGCTAAAAGTCACTGAAACAAAATAAGAATATGGTCCACTTTGTGTTCCATAGAAATTTTCTGCTGACACGAAATCCACTAGTTGATCACGTGACTTCAATTGTTGGACTATATTCTAGCAGACGACACTTGGAATTCTGATTACCGCTTGGGATTATAAGGAAATTCGGCCGATAAAAAATGGTGACGTTTGGTAATAAGTGAAATCCGCCATTTTGTATTTGTTGAAGTATACATTATTACACTTTATCTTGCTTGAAACTACTGGATTCATTCTACTAGCTGATATTGTAGAGAAAACCCATGTTCATCAAAACAAACTAATGCGGAGGTCGCGCAAGGTCGCTCATGTAAATTATTAATTATTTTCGGAAATCCACGAATAATAGGTTTCCACGAAATTAGGTTACTCGACTGTATTGAATATTTTGATTCCCGAATATTGCCACCACCTTTTTTTGTCTTTTCTGACCCAATTCGGACCCAGTTCGGGAATTCGGAATTTTACACCCACCGGTTTACAAGCTAAAATTGAACGCGTTTTCAAGAACAAGGGCAATAACTCATACAATTAATGTTTTTATTTTTTTTTATTTTCAATAGGGTTCATCCTTGGGTGATAGCACACACTTACACCAACTTAATTCATCTAAATATAGGCTATATTTGTGCAGTGTCCATAAAAATAAGTGTATCAAGTTTTGGATTAGGATTGTTCAACTGTTTTTCAATTTAAAAAATGTAGTCAATGCGATTGAATGATGCAGCAACTGTCACTTTTCCTGATAATAAGGCAAATGATAAAAGTCAAATGAGAAAAACAATCTCACCAATTTTGAATGGAAATCTAAAATAAAATATGACAAAAACATTATTATCAGGAAAAGTGACAATTTAAATGTTAGCTGAATTTCAGCTACAGTGTATACCATATGGTTTAAACACAGTCGCTAAACAGTCACATATTCACACGATGCAGTAGTATAGCATGAACAGACGTGTGTATAGCCTAATACGCGGAAACTTTTTGTATTTATATTTGAAAATAAAATACAAAATAATAATGATTTGAATAAAACTTTTATTTAATATAAATTATAGTGAGCAAAGACACGTGACAAGAATAGTAATTCTCACCCAAAATTGTGCTAATGCTTATAGGTTCAAACATGCATGTTATTTGTCGATCATTTCACAATACTCGTTCAAACAGGCCTATATTACTTCAAGCTATAATATGACACTTAAAAAGGGGGACATGACAAAAGTATGGCTAAGCAAGTCAAAAAAAGAAATGGATAAAAAAAAAAACAATGAATAAAGATGTATTGTATGTCTATTTTGTACAGACATAATTTCTTACTCATATCTTACATCTTGTAGAAATCAGTCAGAAATTATTCTAGGACATGAATTATTTATCTCAAAACACCGCTATAGATTTAAAAACTTCAGATTCATACTTTTGATCATTTTCTTTGTGAGATTTTCATCGTTTGAATATAAATATAATTTCAAACGAAATAAAGATCTTATATATCCATTCTTTATTTTAGATGATTGAAATAATCCACGTTTGATTAGAATTAATTCCCTATTTTTATTTGATATTGTTTGATGATATATTTCATTGAATTCGATCATGTTTTTAGAGTTAGTAATATATGTATCAGACGCCAGTACTAGTACAATTCGACTGTTATGTATTGTTGTGATATTTTTATCTACGGTTATTTCCCCGCCCATTCCATCACGAAACGATATGTAACATTTTAATCCCAGATTATCAAATAATTGTAAGATATTTTCCTGTATCCAAATTCTATCCTCGTCACGTTCTTCATCACAAGATATATAAACATCATATTTAAACTCATCTAGTACGTGACGTCTGAATTTAAATTTGAGATAATATATGGTTAATAACTCATATCTTAAATATATACAAATAACAATGATGATAATAACAATAACAAGTGATACTATTATTGGTATGATAATAATCTTAGATATGATTATCGGCCTACAATCTAAAATATCAATATTCATGTCTTGTATTACAATATCTCTATTGTTTTCTACAGTACAAGTAATATTAGAACCATCTTTAATAAATTCTTTAGATTTAAGCCATTTAGACATCCAAACATTAGAACAATTGCAGATAAATACATTATTATCAATATCTAACTTAGATAATCTTAATTTCTGTATATTTTCTGGTAAATATTCAATACTATTATTATTCAGATTAAGATAATCCAGAGAATTAAGATTATCTATAGACTGAGGAGAGATAAATGTGATATTGTTATCTGATAAATCAAGGTGTTCAACACTTTTCAGATACTTCCTGTTATCCAATCTATTTATAGAATTGTTATTAAAGTTCAAATGAAGATTTTTTCTACGAGGAAGATGAACAGGAAGTTCATTTAATCCCGAATTTTGACAGTCAATAAAAAATCGTTTAAATGCTGGTTGATCTTGACACAAACATCCTGGTGGGCATCTTTCTGTTACATTACAAACAAATTCTTCAAGTTCCATATCAAAAAATAATTCAACTCTAGGTTCAGAGCAATAAACTTGAAAATAGTTTCTTGATATCAATGTTTTAAAATTTTTCACAATAGACATTATATCATACAATACACAGTCACAAATCCAGGGGTTGTCACGGAAGTCAAATCCCCATAGTAGAAAATATCCCAGTTTCCTTGCAGTCGGAAACCCCAAACTTTTCATTACTTCAATAATCCATATTTGAAGATGATTATGACGAAAGTCAACGAAACCAGGTCCATGAACATCGTTTGTTTGTGTTTGTATCTTTCTTCCCTTCTCGTTTATCAGTTGGTTGATTTGGTTATAGCTTACATTAAACCGACAGAATTTATGTGTTATATTGAAAAATGACCAAACGTCTAATTTGGTTAATTTGTTATTATTTAAATCAACTTTTTTTATACTATTCAAATTCATATGAAAAACACCAGCTTCTATTGTTTTTATTTCATTGTACTGAAGTCTTATCACGCTTAACTTTGTCAATGAGTCAAATATTCCAGTTTTGAGAGTGGTGATTTTATTATATGATAAATCCAGATAAACCAATTCAGATAAACAGGATAAATTTGGAACTTCTGTGATCTTATTTTCCTTGATTACTATAGATTTAATTTTTGGAAATTCACAGATATTTTCTGGTAATTTTGTTAAACAGGAATCTATCTGGTAGATGAGATAACTATCATCGTTAGAATTTATACCTGGTTCTATGATTCTACTCCTATTTGGTTCCTGGCAGTTTACGTCCAAAGATAACTCAATTAATCCGCTAGTGTCATAAATACAGCAGGAGCATGGGTTGGTCGAACAATCATTTCCACAATAAGGATAATCTGCAGCAAGCATCGAAATCAGAATTGAGATTAATAAAATCCTTAATCCATAACAGTACGACATTTTTCTTCATTTAACAATAATTTAACTACTGTATGCATTTTAACACATTTAGACCACACTACAATACTGCTATAAAGACCTAATCAAAGAGCAATGGCTTTTATATGTTTAACACTTCTTTGTTTGCGAATTTAGCGATAAGGCCAAAAGTGAATAAAATAAAATCAAACAGAAAAGATGTATAGAAAGACTATGGTAATTCCCAAAGTCAATCTGACTTACACAACATTTACAAGGCTTATTTCTTCGAGATATTGAATTTTAGGTTAGGTCTATCTTTAGGAGCAAGAGTACCGATAGCTACATTAGATTATTGAAATAATTATTGGCATGGTGAAATATCATATAAATCTATATATATTATCTTTAGATCTTAAAATCCAATATAGTTATCATAACAGAAACGACACAATTCTAAGTCTAACCTAACTGAATGAAGTTTATGTACATTATGAATTGTATATAGAACATCACCCAATCACTCACTAAATGGTATGATTGAGAAAGTGGATGTAGCCTATACATTGGTTCTACATTATATCTTGTCCTATATCTTATTTCAAATGTGATGCAAGTGTCAAAATAGGAATGTTAATTATCAATGTAGGTAGTATGAAAATTTCACAAGTTGACATGCATGACAGGTTTATACTTGGTCCATGAATATACTGAATAATGTATACCTAATTTCAGTTTGTGTAAGGTGTGTGTTTGTAGTGTAGAATACAGAAATAGGACTCATTATACAAATGAAATCTTTCATGCTATCCAACGGTCAAACTTTTCAAACTCACACTTTTTAAAATTAAATCAAGTTCTATATTCTGTCTCTCAATTAGGTTTTACAGAAAATGACAGTATACTCCACAACTGAATTTATCCAGGAGTAAAGGATAGTGACTGAAAATGGCGATCTCCATTGAATCTGTTACACTTACGCACAAACGCCCGTCTCGTTAAGTTATCGATGCGAAATTCTTTGCTCAAAAATCAATAGGCCTAAATATAACATTCTTGGATAAAATTATCAAATAAAACGGGCAAGTTAGCATTCCAGGCAAGGTAACATACGCCCACTAACAGCTGTCAGAAATAATAAACCAGTCTTTAGTTACTAAAGTATGAAATTTTATTAGTTTGAATTCAATGATATATATATTTACTGCCAGTTACTAAATTTTTTAAAATCAATTTAAATAACCCAAATACAACAAAACATCTCATCAATATACATGTTTCATTAAAATTAATTGAAAACTGTAGTATTTAATGTGTTCACAAACAAATTTAGACACGTTTTCCTGAGAAAAGGGCAATAACTCAAAGACCGTTCATCGAAGTATCATCAAATAAGAACATGTCCAAGAAGTCAACAATGTAAATGATCACACCAAATTTCATTAAAATCAGTTGATAACTGTGGTCTCTTATGTGTTCATATACAAATTTTGACGCGTTTTCCTAATTCAAGGGTAATAACTCAAAAACCGTTCATCGAAAGATAGTCAAATTCAAACTTAAAATCAGATCAAAACTGTAATCTTCATTGTATTCGCAAAAAATGTTGACGGACCGATGGACCGACGGATAGGAGAGACGGCAATATTCGTGCACATTTCCATGTGGGCGTATAAAAACTGATAATTTGTTTCGGATGTGAGCAAGTCGTTTGAAATTCGAAGGTCTTCATATGCTTAATTTTAGTTATATACCTGGATGGAATTTGTAAGCTCCATATAATCTCTTCTGTTGTAACAGAAATTTCAATGAACACCCTCAGACAATATCCTCGTGATAGACAGGAAGTTGTACCACTGGTACGATATCGGAACCAATCTCATTTACACGCCCACAAAACGTAGTGTACGGGTAAATAAGACAATGTTAAAACCCGTATTCGTGAAACGATGGCCTGGTTCTAAATTCGATCCGTTGTTATATGAAGGAAATTAGCTCTTGTGGATGTTGTGTATGTCACATTGACTTTTAGACCCGGAACCAAGACATTGTCTATATATAAATTTGATGTATGCTATCTTTCTATTCTGTTTGATTCTATTATTCCTAATTCAAACATTGTCGCTGAGTTCGTTAACAACGGAGCTTTATTAAGCCAACGCTATTTGATAGACCTATTGTAGTAAAATATGTTATGTTAAAATGTTTGGATTAAATGACGTACATAGCAGTTAAATCTATTGTAGTTATAATACTAGCGGATTAATTGGGTTATCTTTAGACATAAACTGCCAGGAACCAAATAGGAGTAGAATCATAGAACCCGGTATAAATTCTAATGATGATAGTTATCTCATCGACCAGACAGATTCCTGTTTAACAAAATTACCAGAAAATATCTGTGAATTTCCGAAAATTAAATCTATAGCAATGAAGGAAAATAAGATCACAGAAGTTCCAAATTTATCCTATTTATCTGAATTGGTTTATCTGGATTTATCATATTATAAAATCACCACTCTCAAAACTGGAATATTTGACTCATTGACAAAGTTAAGCGTGATAAGACTTGAGTACAATGAAATAAAAACAATAGAAGCTGGTGTTTTTCATATGAATTTGAATAGTATAAAAAAAAGTTTATTTAAAAAATAATAATTTAACCATATTAGACGTTTGGTCAATTTTGAATATAACACTTAAATTCTGTCGGTTTGATGTAAGCTATAACCAAATCAGTAAACTTGTAAATGAGAAGGGATGGAAGATACAAGATGGTGATAATCATGGACCTGGTATGGTCTACTTTAGATATAATAAATTTCAAATATGGTTTACTGAAGTGCTGAAAAGTCTGGGATATCCGACTGCAAACGGACTGGGATATTTTCTAAACTGGGGATTTAACTTTCATCACAACCCTGGATTTGCGACTGTTAAATGTATGATTTAATGGTCATTGTGAAAGTTTTTATAAAATTGACGCCTTTAAAAAGATATAAAATTAATTGTTCTGAACCGAAAGTTAAACTATTGAAGGACATGGAACTTGAAGAATTTGTTTGTAATGTAACAGAAAGATGCCCACCAGGATGTTTGTGTCAAGATCAACCAGCATTTTCCCGATTTTTTATCGACTGTCAAAATTCAGGATTAAATGAACTTCCTGTTCAAGTTCCTCGTAGAAAAAATCTTTATTTGAACTTTAATAACAATTCTATAAATAGATTGGATAACAGGAAGTATCTGAACAGTGTTGTACACCTTGATTTATCAGATAACAATATCACATTTATCTCTCCTCAGTCTATAGATAATCTTAATTCTCTGGATTATCTTAATCTGAATAATAATAGTATTGAATATTTACCAGAAAATATACAGAAATTAAGATTATCTAAGTTAGATATTGATAATAATATATTTATTTGCAATTGTTCTAATGTTTGGATGTCTAAATGGCTTAAATCTAAAGAATTTATTAAAGATGGTTTTAATATTACTTGTACTGTAGAAAACAATAGAGATATTGTAATACAAGATATGAATATTGATATTTTAGATTGTAGGCCGATAATCATATCTAAGATTATTATTATACCAATAATAGTATCACTTGTTATTGTTATTATCATCATTGTTATTTGTATATATTTAAGATATGAGTTATTAACCATATATTATCTCAAATTTAAATTCAGACGTAACGTACTAGATGAGTTTAAATATGATGTTTATATATCTTGTGATGAAGAACGTGACGAGGATAGAATTTGGATACAGGAAAATATCTTACAATTATTTGATAATCTGGGATTAAAATGTTACATATCGTTTCGTGATGGAATGGGCGGGGAAATAACCGTAGATAAAAATATCACAACAATACATAACAGTCGAATTGTACTAGTACTGGCGTCTGATACATATATTACTAACTCTAAAAACATGATCGAATTCAATGAAATATATCATCAAACAATATCAAATAAAAATAGGGAATTAATTCTAATCAAACGTGGAGAATTTCAATCATCTTTAATAAAGAATGGATATATAAGATCTTTATTTCGTTTGAAATTATATTTATATTCAAAAGATGAAAATCTTAAAAATGAAATGATCAAAAGAATGAATCTAAATTCCAAGCATGTGTATATAAATCTAAGCAGATAGCTTTCGTTACCCACACAAGCAACTATTGAAACAAAGTCGTTTTGAGTGGCTAGAATTTCACCACCTAATACGAAGCTATTTGGACAGTGAACCACGGTTCCATATGTTATTATGATTATATAGATTTATGCATAATAATAATAATGTAGACTTTCATCATAAAGATATATTATATGGACCTAAATATGTATTATACACAACCCATATTAATTTCCAGGATGAATAATTGTGTTTCTGGCAATTTAAATATGGAAAACACCTAGATTGCACATCCTAGTTGATATGATTGCAATCATTTTAAAAAATATTAATACGAATATAATGTACTCTTTGTATGCTTTTGTCCTATATTGCATAGCCTATTAAGCTATTAATTTACGTTATTGTTCGTTTGTAATCCAATGCACTCTTTGTGTTTATGTTTTTGAGCGCAACTAATTGTACATATTACTATACCTTTGTTTGAATATAAATTACATAATAAAGAATTATACATAAACAAGACTGTTGACGACTTTTTCCCAGTGGATTATAATTGGCCTACAAGCTAATTTGAATTTATTATTCATAGAATATATGAAACCCCCAAAATAATCGTGAATGATTTCATAACGGTGTTAAATCAAAGGGATAGATTCGCCATATTGGGTCTTGAATGTAGGCCCTACATAAAGTCTTCAAAAGTGTTAGAAATGTACGAAAATCGCACACATCCACCAAAAAGTAGGCCTACCTCAAGCTATGAATTTCATTTTATATTTCTTAATATGTCTTTTCTCTATATAATGTCCTTGATGGCGTCAAAAATTAACAAAATGTGGAATTCCATGGTTCTAGTGGACGTATCGCGTTTCACTTAAAAACAAGTTCGATTTATCTATTTCAAAGGCTTTCTTTCTCTATCGTGTGACCAGGATAATCTCTCTTTCCCTTATTTCATTTGGGCTCTTTATTATTGACTTTGTTTCTTTCATTTTTCGCTTTTATTCTCTCATCCTCTCACCATTTCCCCACCCCTTGATATTTGGGGTGGGAATTAAAAAACAGTAATTTAATAACCAAAATATATATATATATTTCAACCATATTTACATCATTCATAATGAATGTCCAACACCAAAAATGTAACAATAATAAATACAATTTGAAACTTTAGAGACATTTCTTACTAGAACACAAAACTAGCAAGCAAGCTGTACAATAACGTTTCATTTGACAATTCACTGAATGTGAGCTAAAGAGGTACAATGTCTGATTTTGGTAACCTATAGCTGGAAAATCAACCATTTAATTAGACACTTTGAATATGCCTTCAGAAAATATGAAATTCTTTTGACAATCATGGTGAACACAATACAAGTATAAGAGCTAGCATAAAGAATTAATATTTCCATTGTTCAATAAAATGAACTAATACAATTCAGAAAAGTAAATTCAATATTTATAATATATATATATAAGAAATCTTAAAATATCAAAATTCATATATGGCAACTACATTTTCAAAACCTTTTAAATAATAAATTTTATATAAATTTTGATAACTACATAAATATAGAATTTAAAAAAAAACATAAAAGATAACAAGAGAACAACAAAACAAAATTTTTGGAAATCTATTTCATTTTATATTGGAAAACAATGCAATACCTGTCAGTATTAGTAGAGACCATAGACTTTTCCAATAATATTTACAGAGAAATCTTTTAACAAATATCTATAAATTGTCAGAGAAATGCTGTTCTTGATAATATTTGTAAACTGGATATAAATAAATATTTAACACAATATATCTTTGTTATTAGAAATATGTAATATAGGTGACTGACAATTATAATAACATTATCCATATGTAGAATAAAATTGTTTCCACAGCAACCAATTCAAGTTTTAAAACTAGGTTTGGATTTATTGAACATTCAAATAGCCCATAATTGGTTAAGATCTAATTTTTTTGTACTGCATTTGAAAATGCTAGAAGTTAAGTGAATTTTTCATGCAAATAAGACAGGTTTGGTTGAAAGCATTTTGTAAAATAAGCAACAATATTTTAAAAAATTAACAACAAAGGAAAATGTGACAAAAAATCACCTATAAATGACCAAAAATAATTGGAACTACATTAGAGATTGCATAATTTAGTTAGGAAAAAGGGACTTAATTCTGATTGCAAAAGAGTGGATCTTTGATAGCACTTGATATATAATTTAAATAAACATATTACATTTAGAATTCAATTCATATTTCAATATTGAACTTTGTAAATTAGTCATACATTATGCAATTGACAAAAACTTGCTGCCAAAATTTTTTTTTTCTTCAGGATATTTCTAACAAAAATGGAGATATTAAGAGCGGTATACTTTGGCTATTTAATATGAGAAAGCATGCTGTGAGACTGCTTCCACTAACTGATTAGTGCCTTTTAAACCTTGTCCTTCTAAATACATTTGACAACCGTCAGGTAAAGTTGTGTGTAACATTGACAATCTAAAACAATCTTCAACAAAGTAATGACGCATATCAGATTTGATTACATCTTCAATAAAACGTCTCAATGGTAAAATATGGCTGATTGGAGCATCCCACATGGTTAAGAAATCTTCTACAGTATGATGCATTAAATTTGGACGAGGTAAAATTTCATGACGTTTTTTAGTCTTCATTTCAAATGCTGAAAAAAGATATAATATTGCAATCATAACATGCAAAAATTTACAGATTATCATTACCTTAAAATATATCCACATCATCTTGATGAATACTTTGTGCTTAGTCAAATCTTAAAAAAAATGTTTAATCTTACCTGTTGGTAATTGTTTGTAATAATATAATACTGGATGTAAAAAGTTAGATTGATGAGCTTCTGAAGGATCACCAGTAGCCCTGTCAGATCGGAAGATATCATTACCAGGTCCCGAGAAATTAGCACCATATTGTAAGACCACAGCTATAACTTCGTTAGCCTCACTACCAGTTATATTAGTAAAATCATGCAGAAGATGGATGGGAAATTCTTCATAATATTCAAATGTCTTTTTATTGCTAAAAAAAAATATTAAAGAAAAATTATTTAATCATGAAATTGTACTTGTTCCTATACATTGACAACATCCTGAAAATCAATATTCAAAGGGCTGATGCTGATCTGGGACAGTTTCAACTAAATATGCCTTTCAAGAGCCACATGGCTTATACAAATAGTGTTATATGGTCTGTTTATTCTTAAGCAAAAGAGCATTGAACTGAATGTTATTCCAACTAATATATGGATGGTAGACCTGTCCAGTAATGAATAAATACCTAGCAACCAATAATAGGCTAATAAACAGATAATAGGCTAATAAACAATTAACTTACTCTCTAAACACTATAATATCACCTAAAACACTGAACATTTGATATGGCCCAGATGCTTCATTTAATCTTTTCAATACAACACTCAATAACTCTCGACTATCATATGTTTTATGAGGCCAGACGACATCTTCATATCTTTGTTCTAATATATGATGTAAGGCCCGAGCTGAAATTAAAGAAATCCATGTTGTTTCATGCTCTCACAACTTTTAAGCATAGGTGTGTATCACATATACATGTGCATATAACTACATGTCAGATGGAAATCACGGTTATTACTAAATTGTAGACTCAAAGCATCAAATTTCCTTGTGAAGAGTGTCCATTTTTGTCAGCAGTATGTTTTATCTCTGATTCAATGAACAGCTAGAGCTCTGGTTCCAAACCTTTGCAGGAAGAAATTCCAGGGAAAAAAAACTGAGTGAACAGAAGTAAAAACAAATATGCGACAGACGTCAAATCACTGATTAACCTAATTCTACATTTCAAAAGCTTTCATAACTGGTGTTCTCCGATACTCCCTTTGGTTAGGAACCAGGATATTAGACAAGATACCTTCTCTAAGTTACTTAGAATACTTCAATACTAAGTTTTATGTATCAAATTTCAACTACCTGTATATCTGAAGCCATGAATGAAACCACCAGCAGATTTTCTATGATCTAAAGAATGACTGGCTGTACCAGCAATAAATAAACCTTTAGTTGATGTCGACTCATAATTATGATCAATGGAGGGATATTTACTAATTCTTAAACCAGCAGCTTTTCTTAACATTTTGGTACTGAAAAACAAAGTCATTATTTTTAAACTTTTTTAGGAATCACATAGCCCAGCTTAATCTGAAGATGAGCCCATCTCAAATCTGAAGGTCACTCTTAAATTCTGAAGCAACAACTGAACAGTTTAATACAAAGTTTCGTGGCTGTATTTAACCTTATTTTGCATACAGCTATTGTACAATCTTTGTGGAGATTGTAAGAAAAAAAGATTGTTTGTAAGGATTACAACTTAGGTTCTATTGCACAAGCCGACTGAGTTCAGATCCCATGACAACATTAATTGCGTAATAAAGCAAATGACAAATTTGAACACTCTAACAGTGCTACAAAATAAACTAACCCACAATATCCAAATCACTCTATGTCTTAAATTTTCAATGCTCATTGTCTAAAACATCTGCATAGAGGATTATATAAGCTGTTATTCTTTGAAAGAAATATTTCATGAGATTTTCAAAAATAGTATAGATTACAATATTTAATACATCCAAATCTTGAATCAATTTCTAATCATCCTAAAAGATATGTAAATAACAATACTATTCATTCAATTTAAGCCTTAGATAATATCAATAATACCATAATATTATTTTAGATAAAACATTATCATCCACTACTTAATTTCATTATCAAATCGAAAATAAATCTTACTAGTCAAAATATAAAGTCCTTTTTTCAAGCAAAGAATACTTCAGTTAAAAGTTACACTTAGAATGACCAAAAAATTGAATTTTTAAACTTGGCCAAAATGTTCAGTGGACTTACTTGTTGTCAAAACTATTCAACAGAATCCCTCTATAATCTAATAAATCCATAAAACTAAGTAATAATTCATTAAACTAATTTTAATGAATGCTAGAGAATCCTGTTTCAATAATTACTTTATATAATGGTTATGTCCATTGTAAAAGGTAGAATCCCTATAATAAAAGCATAGAAAGATGTCAAATAAAGTAGCCAAATATCATACCTATTGCCAAATATAGATGTATCAAATGTAAAACCCAAACATCTGATAATTTTATCATAGGGTTCTCTTATAGCAAAATTATCTAGGTACATATCAACTTCATTCAGGTTATCATCTTCCGCATCTTCACTGGATAAATCAAGATGAAGTTTTTCACCACGTTTCACTATTTTCACCTCGTTAATAGCAGCCTCTAATACACCATCTAGAGATTTCAGCTGATAAGTGTCTAACAAACCATTATTGATTGCTCTGCAATATTGTAAGAAAACAATTACGTGTCACATGATAAGCTTGTTAGAGGACATTTTTTAACCCTATCTGAAGAGGGGGATGTAAAAGATCTAGTCAATAGAGAATGATTAAATACTTGTTTTCAACTCGAGTGTGCAAGATTAACAATTATTAATTTGATTACAATGACATGCTATAAGAGCTTTCAGACCACGTTCTGATTTTAATTCAACTGACTGCTATGGTCATTTGGGAATTGAGATTTGTTAATTTGATGCCTACTTTCAAATGTCTTGTTAGTCTATAGTTAAAGAATAACTGATGGTTATAAAATGAAAAAAATTTAGTTAATCAGATATCTCAGACCTATCTTAATAAGATATCAGATAAAAACAGTCTGGAAAAATCTAGATATAATTCAACATAATTACAGTAAGCTATATCAGTTTCTTATTTAATTATAAGCTAACCTTCAGTCAAATTCTTATTCTGAACCGTGCAAGAACTATAGATAATACAGTTTTTTTTTCTGGTTAAAGTTTTCTTAATTTGAGCTCTTCCTGTTGTTTATAGCTCACTGTTAGAGCTGTCATAAAGAGTTTTTTTAGAATGAGAATTTTCTTTCACAATAGGTAGATAAAAAATAACATACTCGTGCAGTTTGAACACTGCAGTTCTAAATCTAAAATGTGGCTTTTTTACATTCAGTAGAAAATTTATTGTTGATATCTAAACTAATATTTTCTGAAATTACAGACAAATATTCATACTGAAAAGTTATACAGAAAACTGACTAGCTTTTATAGCTGTGGAAGCAAATATTCAGCTGACTGTATCCCTTCGATTAGATTGCTTTAGATATTGATTACTATATTTAAGTTCTCATTAAGAGACAAATAGAAAACACGAAGATATTTTCATCAATAATCAAGTAATTGGCCAAGATTAAAATATTACAGAGAAATGGCATGAGAAAAAGATTTAAAAACTATAATCTTAGTAAATTCCCATATTTCTCTGCTGAGGACTACATGAAATCAATATCTAATTCTCAAATTACACTTTATTTATTCTCAAAAGAATTCCTTCAGATAAATGTGTTTTTAAAGATAAGACTTGCGTAACTCATGATCAGCCACATTCTAGCCTGACTAGCAGGCCAAGAAACTGTCACACTCTAGACAATACAGTGAAATGTATCATTTTCAAAACCAAATAGAGAAATTCATTTGCAAAATGAAAATGAAAATCAAAATGCCATTTCTTATTTGAATAATTTTTCCTTTAACTAACCTTAAATCACCAACATAGTGAGTAGCCCAAGATAATCGTACTCTTGATCTAGCCACCATATGAATCAAGTTTGTTGAACCATAAATCCAATCTGCAGTTTCAAAAGCTGAATTACCTCGGCCTATAAAATGTAGAAGTCAGTATAAAAAGAGGCCTCCATGACAAATTTTACAAAATAGAATTCTAGGATATCTGAGGGTCTGGTTAGACTTATGAAAGCTAGTAACTGAGACAACTTTTATACAATGACAACCAGATCAAAATATTGCTTTTTCTGACTGTACAGGGCTCCACTGACCGATTGCACAGGGCTCCACTGACAGATTGCACAGGGCTCCACTGACAGATTGCACAGGGCTCCACTGACAGATTGCACAGGGCTCCACTGACAGATTGCACAGGGCTCCACGGACAGATTGCACAGGGCTTCACGGACAGATTGCACAGGGCTTCACGGACAGATTGCACAGGGCTTCACGGACAGATTGCACAGGGCTTCACGGACAGATTGCACAGCGCTCCACTGACTGATTGCACAGCGCTCCACTGACTGATTGCACAGCGCTCCACTGACTGATTGCACAGCGCTCCACTGACTGATGGCACAGCGCTCCACTGACTGATGGCACAGCGCCCCACTGACTGATTGCACAGCACTCCACTGACTGATTGCACAGCACTCCACTGACTGATTGCACAGCACTCCACTGACTGATTGCACAGCGCTCCACTGACTGATTGCACAGCACTCCTTTGACTGATTGCACAGCACTCCACTGACCGACTGCACAGCACTGAACTGTACAGCACTGAACTGCAAAGGTAAACATTCAGTTAATGAGATATACTTACCTAAGATAAGAACAGTTTTGCCTTCATAATCATCAGTATTGAGAGACATGTTTTCATAACCATCAGTGTGTTCTATACCATCAACATCAGGAATATTTGGTACCCACATACCAGTGGCAGTAATTAATGTTCTTTAACATATAACAAAAATAAGGTAACTTATAACCGAAACATAGATTTTATCAAGAAAAAAACTAAAGTATTATGAAAAATGCTATGCTATAAATTGTTTATCGAAAAAGTAATTCAAGATGTCATCAATATAATTATCAAACCATGTTTAATCAAAACCAGATTTAAAATCTTGCCATCGTTCACAGGCAAATTTGGACAATTTTCACATAATAAAAATGACAAAATATAAAAAATTAAAAAAGAATTATCTTAATCATTGACCAATATCTTTTACCATTGATTGGAAACAACAACAATGATTTTACAATATTTACAAATTTGGTATATCTGTACATTAAAATGGAGATATAATTTTTAACAATATTATTTTTATTAAAGTCTGTAACAGTTAAGCTAACACATAATGCCACTTTAATATATAGTTAACCTGTTGTGTGGATATTTTCTTTGTAAGAAAATTTTTTAAATTTTCAATGAAAGAAATTATTGATCAGTTACACATGGCATATTGAAAAATAACATTTAATGTCATTTCAATAATTCATATTTGTATCAGGCAATTCCTGATGCAATGTCTTTTCACATTGCCATTTATATGAAATGCAGAAAATATAACTCTCTCTAAGAATTTAAAAGTTTACATTGATTTTCCATTATAAAAGATGAAAATAACTTTTATCTGAATAGAGGCTGATATATAATTTACTTCCTACATAGAAGTTAACCTGTATTAACCTGTATTAAGAACCTGTATTAAGAACCTTTATTTTTTTTATGATTTTTTAAATGTCTAATTTCTTCAGCTGTCCTTTATTTATTTGAATAGCAAAATAGAGTAGATTATACTTGATAGCAACATAATAACAATATTTATTAACTAAATATTACCAACTTACCTACAAATATAACTGTTACCATGTTGATCATTCATATGAAATAAATGCCCATCAGGTGCGGAAACATTCTCTACTGTATGTATATTACTGATTTCAGTATTAAATTGTACATCTATGCCCAATTTAGTTTGATAATCATTTAAATATTTGAGCAAATTATCAGCAGGTGGAAACATTTCTTTAGAATAGTATTTCATTAACAAAGATTCATCATGACTTAATAAAGAGTTCCAATCGTGTCTCATGTTAAATTCTTTATTTGATTGACCAGTATGACGTTTATTAATGCTGATAAGTTTACGATGACGTGGATATTTTTCATAGAAGCTTCCTGAAATGAAAAAATGCACTACTTAACTAAATATCTTCATCAAATATAAGAATTAATAAGCTTTATGTCTTTAATAATGATTTTTGAAATAAAAAGATGGCTCAGAACAAAATGAATTCTCCATTGTCACTTTTTTTTTATAGATCTTTGATAAAAAAGAATTGTATCTGACAGGTTGTAGTTTTGAGTTAACCATCATTAAACTCAGGTCATTGATCACTAGAAAATTTGTAACAGAAAACCTGTTACAATAAATCATCATCTTTATATTGGCTGATAGGTTAACCAAAGTTAGAAATTAATTTACCATGATATTGAATAGTTCACATCAATTTTACACTTGTCTGAACATGTAGTCAATAACTGACCCAAGTAAAATTTACTTTTCTATTTCAAGCAGAATAATCTTTTAAAACTATAAAACATTATCTGTAGTTTTTGTTTTATTTAATTTCATAGAAAACTTTATAACATAAAACACTTTTGACGAAAGTGAACTACATGTAATTGATTGCGACACTGAATTCCATGATGAGGTCACAAACGAGGATGTGGAATATTCAATCTAAAATACCACATCAGATTAAAGAAAAGAAAATATAATGTCACATATCATTGTTTAATGTTAACAATACCATGCAGGTCATAAGGAAATGATATCTATGATCTCAACAACATCTCTGCAGTCTTAATTGCTTATATTCAAAATCTGAAAGAACCTTCTTTTACATTTATATTAAATGAATTTGTTTCGCTGAGGCTCTAATTTAACTAACAATCCTACCAACAAGCCAAGAATCAGATTAAATTTGGCAAGTTTGATCTTATCCAATGTAATTTAATGAAGCAGATATTATATATTTTAACAGAGCATAGCAGAGTATAGTTTTGGACAGTTAGGTAAAAATCAAAATATATCACAATAACATAAATTACCACAAAAATAGTAAACTTGTAAGGCTTGTTAGTAGGACTATCAATAAATCAAGGGATATGTGTCAGAAAAACTGGACTTAGTCCTGTCTCTCAATAGTCAATATAATATTGAACTGATCTGAAGTGGACTTTATTAATATTAAATAAAGGGAGAATTCTTTGTTTTATGCACCTCATTTGGTAAATAACCTTTTCACAAAGTCACAAAGCTTTGGAACTGTAACATTAATATTTTAAAAAACAATTTACATTACTTGGTTTATACTTCCACTTTCAACTTACCAGAAGTATTGGATCTTTCAAAGATGATATAGTCTCTTTTAGCTTGTTCCATATAATAACCTAGTTGTAAACCTCCAGGACCAGCACCAATAATACAGTAATCATGACTACCAATAGTTTTACTATTACAAACAACAATACATAATACAAATAACAGCAGTAATGGGAAGACTTCAAGTCTGGCACTTGGGGTGGTTACAGGCATATTTTTTCTGATTGGTCGTAGTGTTTACCTGGAACGAAAATAGTAAATAATTAGTTTTGTTAAATTACATTTGGATTCTAAAACAGAACCAAAATTTTAAAGGACTATGGAAGTTTTGGGTCTTTTGCTTAATAGTTTCATCAAGTTATTGTATATTTAAGTTTCTAGCCTCAGAACCTTTTGACTTTTTATGTCTAATTACATAGTTGTCTTAGCCTAAATAGTTCTAGCCTTAAATCAAGACAGCTGTAAAGACAAGTTACACAAAAAGTTGGAATAGATGCCCAGAGCTTTAGAAGCAGCTGTAAAAAAAGATGGTGGTAATAAGCAAAAACAATCACTACATTTTCTGACTCTTAAACAAACCCATATTATTTGTACATGACTTCTATCATTGTAACAGGGCTCAAGAATAAGATAAAACAGTAAAAAATATCAGGAGATTTCTGATTCAGAGACACTTGATATTTTATCTTTAAGCAATAATAAGCACTTCAAAAGAATGACATTTTTGAGCCAAGTCTTCAAACAAAAAATCAATACAGAATAGAATACAACTTTGATTTTTTAAATTGTTTCTTCCAACATTAATTGCTGTATTTTATGTTTTCTCATGAATAATTGGAAAAAAGATATTTATAAGGTTATAAGGACAAAAAAAGTTCAAAATTTATATCACATGACAGAATTAATTTTCATCTTCTATGCAGCCTATCTTAAAGGTATACTACCGGTTAGGATGACCAAACAATTTTTGAACTTGGCCAAAATGAGTCTTTCCTCATCAGTGGACTTATCTGGTGTCAAAACTACAGAATCCCTCAATATCCAATAAATTGATAAAACTAAGTTATAATTCATTAAAATAAGTAATTTTGAAACATGTTTAGAAGCGTGTTTCAATAATTATTTAGTTTAATAGATATATCGTTTTATCTACAGATTTTATTCTGTAGTCATTGCACCTGGTTAGTCCAACTGATGAATATATACACTTATATATATTGACAAAGTTTTTCCTCCCCCATTCTAAGAGGTGGTATACTTTAACATAAGAAGTTCCTAAAAACTATCTATAGCAGTAAAATAGTTCCTGAGTATGATTTTTTAAAGTTTCCTGACAAAATCAAATTACTGTACAAGAAAAAGCATATTCTGTTTAAGGATGTGTTACATTCACTATAAAATTATGGAAATTATATAATAACCAAGCTGAAGCATTAATGTTGTCATGAAATAAGTCATTCTCAATCAAGACTTAAAACATCACTACATCGTTCATTTGTTAAAATGTGTTGCATTTCAATGTTGCAATCATGTTGAAAGGCATCAATCTTTAATTGGATAAGCTGTTTGCCAAAGAATAGATTCTACACACTTGCCTTCTGCTGGTATTAGATTATTTTTTTTAATCCACTCCATTTTGTTTGAACTCTCAATCTGTACAGTAAATGAAGTTAAAATGTTAAGTGTCCACCCCCTTAAATAAGATGAGTGTTTTTATTTGTAAAATGTGAAGATGTTGAGTTGATTAAGTTTGGTGTGAAAGTGGTCTGTCTACCTCATCCTGGTAAACACTGATTAATTTAAACATGAAATACTCAAATCAATCTTCCTTCCTACACAGATTTTAACTTGAAAAACGTTTTTTATCAAATACGATTCGGTTGCATCAGATTCAATAACAAATTTCATGACAAAATGTATCATCAATAGTTATGTGAAATTTCTGCTATTGAAATTGAAATCAATTTACCAAAGTGGCATTTGGGGATCTAAGACTTCTGATGCAAGTGTTCAATACATTAATTGAAGAGCCATATAGAACTTATTGAACCTGATCTATGTCGCTATTCAGAGTTTCACACTGTGCAATCGTCTATATCAAGAGCTCAAGAGTTAATTAATTTAACTACAGTAATTGATGATTCGGTTTCCACTTGTCAATGTCAAATGGTAATGGTTGTAATGGAAGTTTTATAGAACCACTTGGCAATATTTACATTTATCTTCCACAAACTTAAAACACATTCTTGTGCTTAATAAATCTACACTTCCTAGATGAAAGTTTCATCCTTCAATAAAGCAAGAGGGTAAACCTCTTGTTTAAGTACAACAATGTTCAACAAAACAATTTCTTACATCATATTAACACATTTTCAATTCTGCTATGATTTAAAATGCAAAGCCAACCTTTTCGCAAACTATACATTTCTAACTTATATAAGTCCTGATAAAGCTTATGAAAACCCCAATGGAGTATGCTATGAGGATTTTCAGTACAGAAATATTTTACACCTTTTTTCATTTTGAACTATCAAGTCAACAAGTAGTACTGTGATGCCTATAACAAGAACACAGTGAAATGTTCTTTACATCAAACCCTCAGTAGTTATATCTGTAATAACTATAACATCTCGAAGTAAATTGCCCCCAAAAAAAACTAACTTACTGAGTAGAGATACGGATAGATATTAACCTCAGTTGAGAGCTTAGTCCAATATAATGACAATACTACAATCAGAGTGAGTGTGTGGTTTCCTACTCAATATATAAAGCAAGAACTTACACAATGTATTGATTATCTGTGGGTGAGATCCAAGTAAATCCTTCAGGTGACTAATTACAAACTTCTCGTTATTGTCATTACTGCCATTCTAACATGATATTATCAATATCAACTAGTCACAAATAAATAACACATTTCCTAATTATAACATTTCATCTTTAACACTTCCTGTCTTTTATAACTCTTAAAACTTCAAGTGTGATAGTGTTATGAACACAGCTTGTTAATTTATCAAATATTAATAGAAAACAATTTATATAATAAACATTTGACACTTAAATAGTGTGAATGAGAGATGATTGACTATAGAAATCTAGAACTGTATTTATATAAATCGTATATTGGCACTCAGTCCATTGTCTGCAATATCAGAAAATCAATTCAGGTTCAGGAAATCACTTCTTATTGAACGCAGAATGATGTTATTCTATAAAAGTTATAAATATAGGCTGGATAGAAAAAAAAGTAGGCATCCTTCCTTATTCCTGTACCTGAATGGGCTAATGTTTACGATAAATGCCATACTGTGTGCAATAAGGGAAATTTTGCCCAGTGAATGGAAATAGCTAATTCTTTGTAGATTGGAACAGTAACAGATTGTAACATTGGAGGCCTTGATTTATTGTTCCATCTGATCTAAACTTAATTCATACCCCCTTCAAATAACCCTTCTGAAAGGTGTTATCTTGACATATGCCTGATTTTTTAAACCAGGTTATGAATCGAACCAGTTATTAAAGACAATTATAGTATGTTCAGAAGTTACCAGGTCCAGTTATTTGACAATCAACTTTGTTTTCAGTTACAGCAGTTATATTTCAAAAGAGATTTGAATTGCATGAATATCAATTGATTGTCTAACAAGGTGAACTCTAAAATTAGTCAAGATAGATTGAAATAATGGAAGATAAACCCTTTTTAAGACCTATCTATCTTTTAAAATAAACTTTCATAATGAATCCAATATGAAAACGAAGAATTCTGACTTTTGCAATCATACTGTGTACTCTATTTCTGGTCTTCATTAATAGAATACACTACCATACTCAACTAATTTCAACAAGAGATGAAGGTAATTTGATCAAATTAATTTCATCAAGAACACAGGATCTCTTCAAATCCTTCATAGTAATTGTTGATTTATCACATAATGAGATAGTCAGAGACACCCCCATGGACTTCAGTTCCTGTATACAGTGCATCTAGTACAAACATCTTTCATAATATAAAATATAAAACTCCAACAGACAAAAAATAATTCTCTAAGTCAAGTAATATCTTAAAGAGGCATGTTCGCCATCCATTTGACGAATCGTACCTTTCTTAGAAACCGAAAATTTTTAGTTAAGCTTATCTGTAATACTGTTCAAATCTCAATGAAAGGTGTGTCCAGAATTAAAACAACAAGTCTTTTCAGGAGACATATAGAAAGACATAAACAGAGAAATAGAAAGTCAATTCCTAGTTTGTGGTATTTTTGATTTTTGTACATTTCTAGTACTTCTGAAAAGCTGTCCCTTTAAAATGGTTTGTCCCAACTTGCATGCAATCCTCGCATTAATAAATATTTGTCTAAATGTGTTCAAGGTCAGCAATGATTCTTAATGTTCTTCATGAATATTTGTATAAAAAATTCACATTACAGTGGTAATTAAATATGTCCTTAATCAAACTGGCTTTCACAACAAATCTCTTATTTTAATAATGGAAAATCAATCAAATGTGTCCTCAGAGAATGTTGCAATCGAAAACCAACCCACAGACATTGTTCAGTCATAGAGAAACCATATCAGATTAAAACAAATACTGAATCCTTCCACCTTTCTGTAAACTGAGATAAGATAAGAGACCATAGTAGTTGACTTAATTCAGAAACTAAGAATACAAAATGTAAGACATTCTTTTTCAATTTGTAAAACTTTTTTGCAACCGTTAGTTCCCATATGTTGAGAAAATATTTTGATATCACCCTTTAGTTCTTTTAATTTGGAACTAATGTAGGAGAAATTATTAATTGGATATTTTTCATTTCTGTCTCCACTTTTCCTTTAATTATAGATGCTGCAGACGTCCCAATTTTTTGTTGAAATGCATACATCTACTTTTCTGCCTTATTGATGAGCAACATGTATCCGATATCAGCCCCTGCATCATGGATAAAAGGGGAAACTGATTGAAACCTGGACATGCAGGTTAGAAAATAAGCATCTAACTCAGAGAGCTAACCCCTCATCCCTCTGGAGCTCAAACTAAGTTCTATTACCTTTTCCACATATTTCTCCTAATCTATTTACTTTTTTAAATTAAAATGAGGCCATAATTGTTGAGACAAATATTGAAACATACATGTAGCAAAGTAATAGTGTAACTATTCATATATGACCTTATTTAAATTGGGTTTATAATATAATCTTAGGTCATTCTGATCCAAGTTGGTATACATACTACCACTGCCCTAAGCTACACTTACCGAATAAATTTGAACAATTGAAGGAAGTGTTCAAAAAGTCAACATAAACTTCTCAATATGAGTACAACAGGTGAATTTTGCATTATGAATTAATTACAATTTAGAATACATTATAAAAACAATTTAACCATTCAATTAAACAGTAAGTTTATGTGAAATGGAAAATTATACCTTAGGACCATCCAATTATGTGAAATAAATCAAGTGTAAATACCATGTGTTGACTATTTAGTTGTTAGATCCTGTTTACTATGTTTTTTAGGTTAAAAGAGAAAATGAATCAACCAGGATATATAAAATAATTTATGTCAATCATTTGGTAGTTATAAAACCTTAACGTTTATGGTAGTTAATAGCTCTAACCATGAAAACTGTTTAACTGTTCACTTTGATGACAATGTCTATGTTTGACAAATACATGTAAATCATTGCAAGATTTGGAAAATATTTTGAAAAACTTAAGATTTATAAATCTTACTATGTAATGGAACTTTCTCGAGGAAAAAGATTATCAATATTGTTTTATAAGATAAATAAAACAATAAGCATATGAAATATTGTGTTTTTATAATGAAAGAAGTTATTTTTATAGTTTATGTAAGTAGAGGGCCATACACTCTTAATCATATATCAATAAACACTAACACACTTAAGTTTCATAAAAATCTTATCTGTAGTCTTTATTGCCAAGACAATTTTGACAATTTGACTGAGGCCAGGACATGAGCTAAAATACTGAAATTGGAAATTTCAGACTCAACCTCTAACAAAAGGAATTTTTTTTGTTATCGATCAAATCTGTAGTCTTTATTTACAATTGTGGAAAGAAAAACTGACATCCAGACAGTGGCCTTAACAATTTACCTTCAAATTCTAAGATAAAAATTGTGAAATTGATTAATTTTCATGTCCAAAGTTTCCTGGGCCTCAAATAAAATCTTTTCCATTTGATAAATCTAATAACCAAACTTACAGAAATTCATCTACAAGAAATAGACAAATATTGAACAGATCAAAATACTTATAAATCTATTCAACAGTCTAATTTATGTAAATCTTAATCTGTTTACATTTATCATTATTTACATTGGTTCATATTTCATCCCTTGTATGAACTGGATATGTGAATCCCTGATAGAGAACTACCTAGAAAGACATCAGAAAATTTCTAAAGTATGTTGCTGTAAATCTTAGATTGAAAAACAATCCTTTATTTCCAAAGGTAAAAGGGTACAGTACATAAGTCAATTCCACTGTAATGGATGTACATTTTGTACTATTTTCATTACTGCAAATATCTATGTAACATCAATAATGAATGGATTAGTTTCTGTATTTATACATTCATACAATTACTGATGTAAGTGTTAAAAATAACTAGTGGCTATAGGACAAACAAAAATAAACAGTATCATTTAAATGGATGAACATTTTTGTAAAATTCTATGAATTTCTGGTGAAATAAAGAAGATATATATGATGAAACAAAGGTCAATGAAATTAAAACTTTTAGTAATTTGAATATAAATTATTCAAAATACTAAATATTACATAAACACCTAACACAAAAAAATACTCAGTTTGTTCACTAATTAAAATATGTGCACTGAAGAAGAAACTACAAATAAATTATTTCAAAATTCTGGTTTTTCATAAAAAAAATTAATTCATTTCAGAAATATAAGTATTTTTTATCATTATGTGTCATTTGTATACAATAATTAGTAAGTTGGATTTTTTGAAATAGTGTTTACTTTAGCACAGAATTTCCCCATATCATCTTCACAATGTTAAGCCATTACAAACTATGTTCAATGCCTTGGCTTGACTGCAATCGTTTTTTTCCCCCATGGAATCTTCACAATGCCCAGCTATTGTGTAGTGCACCGATATTGGATTGTACCCCAACGAATACAGCCAATTAGAGCCGTAGGCAGAAAGACTGTAAACATAAATGTCCTACAAACTTTCTCCATAAGTATAAGACAATGTTTGTAATAGCTTGACATTGTGTAGATGACCTCATGGTAAATCTAAAGAGTTTCTAAATTTCTCCCTATCTTAACAACTACTGGTACCATAAATATTTGTTCTAAATTGATTTAAATCAGTTTAATTCAAAAGGATACAGGGTATTTTAAGATGTCTGGTAATTTTCATTTTCCATAAAGACTGTTGATACGATACTAATGGTTTGGCTGTTAAAAAGACATTCACAACTATGTCTGACAGAAATATTTTCCTTTCATTCAATAACAAAATTATCTAAATATGAACATTTGTTGACAGCTCTTTTGAATTCATTTTGTTATTACCAATTCATCAACACTCTCTGAATGGGTGCATGTAAATTTCAACCTAAATATGGTATGGCTAAGCAAAGGGCAATGATAAACATATTTCATACCATTTGTTAAATACAACACAGGGAAACCAAAAGTAAAAAAGTAAAGATGCAGGCACACGAACAGTCTTGGTCAGAGACTTGTTGGCGATTAGAGGCTTGAGTTTCACAGACAAGCATGGGCACATGAAACATATCTTGGTCGGTCGTTTTCCACATTATCGATAATCACGTCCAGAGCATGCAATTGAAAGGAAAGTGAATCTGATTGGATGATGACAACAAAACAAAACTATCAGGGACAAGTATCAAACTTGTTTGATATTATAAATCCTGTTGAGGATGCAATAATCTTGTCCGGAAGTATGGGCATGAGTGAGATTTTACTCACCTCCATGACCTCCATGACCGCTTCAAAATACAATTTATTTTATCATAACAGGGTTTCTACTGTTTAAATAAACCTGAGCATATTTTGTAAGAAGAAAATGTAGAACTAAATCATCAGTTTATGCAATGTTTTTCAATAGGTTGGAAAACATAAATCAAAAATACGTTTTCTATAGTTCAATTGATACAGTCAATTTACATGTCTACTCTTTGATTACCAGTAATTGCGCTCTTTCATTGGAAAATAAGCAATTTATGATTTTCTGCTAAATTTAGAAAATCTATAACAAGATCTGAAAGATGTGTGGGCATAAATTCTAAACTAATGACTAATTCAAGGAAGGCAAATAAATGAAAAATATTAAAATAAGATTTGTACATTAGTCCTAACAATAGTAAGACAATATCCTGGGGCCATCGTGTTCAAAAAAGCATCTGAAAAACATTTCAATTATTGTGTATATATCTCTTAAATGTCTATGTTTATTTATAAACTTGCCTTGCCTTCAAAACTGCATGCATAACTGCATAATTCAAAGTGGATTTCTACCAAAAATCAATACTATATAATATAACTTACAAATATTTATATTTACATAAAATATTTATTACAAACTTAAAATATTTAGTTTAAAAGGGACAGGTTTGCCATTTAGGAGTTCACTTGGGTCTTGAATGTATGTAAATAGTCTTCAGAAGTACTAGGATTGTACCAATCTCCTTCAAAAACACTTTTAACTGGGAATTTTTTTTTCTATTTCTATATGTCTTTTCTATATTATGACAGAGTCGAAGAAAAGTTAAGGGTCTTTTTAACTTTCACATCTGGATAATTTTACACATATTGATTTGAAAGCTCAAATTTCGACGGTAAGCTGTGAACACTATTACTGATTGGCTTAGCTAAAAAATAAAAAATTGTGTTACTGAGAAAGGTACAATTGGTAAAACGGATGGCTAACCTGTCAATTTAACACTAAAATCATCCCAAATAATACATATCCTATTATGAATTTTTACCACATCGGAGTAAAAATTCACTTGAAAAATAAATTGATGAGTGTCAAAACACTTAATCACAATGAAAAGAGGAAGCACAGAATTTGAAAAAGAGAAATTGTAAGAGGCAATTTAGAACCCTTATTATCTATGAATATTTCCCATTACCATAAGCAATGTCACCCTGTAGAATTACAGATTAGCTATTATCATTATAAAACCATTACTTAGTAAGGAGATACTGTGAATTTCAAATATAATCCCAGTAGATTTTCTTTTTTTTCTTCAGTATTTTCTATACTACCATGACCGAATGTCTAAAAATTAGTTACAATGTTTCTGCATAATGAAATGAACAATTATCCCATACATTTAATAGGGTTTTCAGCCTTTTTTGCAATAAGAAATTATTATTGTTATCTGTTTCTCAGCAACAAGTTTTGCAATGCATGGCTCAATACCATTCAGGGTGACAATCATGTCTTCCTTTATTTGTAATGTTATGATTACATTCTTTTCACAAACCATATCAATTTTCAGACCAGTACGCGACTTAGTCCGAAACATCTATTCCAGCCTCTGATGGATATTTCAACAGTTGTCAGCTGGAGTAGAGTCAGGAGAAAAATAACCTGTTAAACGGGGATTTTCCACACCTCCATCGATGGTTTTCTCTCACATAATATTGAATTACCTTTAAAATGATTGTAAATTAGTGTTGGGCATCACCGTAACTTTCGTTTTGTTAGTATCACTTGAACTTTTTTGATGGAACCGGAGACATGACATAAATGGTGTAGGGATAAAATGATGGTATGACTGAACTAAAAAAATATTCATCTTTCCAAATCTGTAAAAATAGCTGGAATAGAGACAGATGTTTGGGTCTATACGCAACCCTAAGAAAAGTGCTTCCCAGAGATTGGGAACCCAAGATTTTAAACATCTAATCCGTTTTCCAAATTCCAGAAGATGTAAAGCCTACAATCCTGATAAATTTTTCAATAAACATATCAAATGAAATTACAAAGAATATATTTGAAAGTCATTCAATAAAATAAAATATCATTAATGATCAAACAATAAAGAAACAGTGTCCAACAAGACCTAGCAAAATTGTCCATCAACATGTAATTAAAATATATCTTGGAGCTTTATATTGATTTATAAGTCATAATTTCCATCATAACCACAGAAATAACCGGAAGTAATGAGGTCACATAAATAATCATGTCAAAAACTTTAATATATCTTATCAAAAGCACAGCCACTATCAAGGTCAAATATACAATAGTTTTTAGTAGGACATGAAGTGAAATATTTTGATGGGGAAAAAAACTTAGAATTAAAATCTGATGCCATGTTGTCCTTCAAAAAAAAAAAACCCATTTTGTTGTAGATTTTGACACAAATTGTGTCAAAACTGCCCGTACAATCATGGCCTCATAAGTTATTTACCAAAATACATGTTTCGATCTTAATTGCCATAATAAAAGTTTTACAGTAAAAGACACTTTTTTAGCTTTAATATTGAGCCATTAGTTTTATCTGTTTACCAGATTTGCCTTCAGGAATTAAGAAAATTAGAAATTAAAAGAAAAACCAGGTTTTTTCTATGACGTATTTTCTCTGACAGTTACATTAATTTTGACATATAAGTGATCTAGTAGAAGTGTAAATAATGGAAAATTCCATCTTATTTCATTCAAATTACCATATGATGTATGAGACTGTTTGATATTGACACTGTCATGCTATATAAAGATTTTTTTATGTTGAAGAATATTTCCTACAGTGAGAAATTCGAAAGATAACAAAAATCATAATTGCTGACACATCTCAGTTAAAGGGACAGATGCACTAGTCATTATAATAACAGTTTAAACGTGATCTAACTCTTAAGTGCTTTCTTTTAAGTGTTGTTGAATCGGATAGTTCATCAAAAGAAATTCACTGATACTATTACATGTATGTGTTTGATTAGAATTATTAGAAATATCAAAATAGATGTTAAGATAGTTTGCCAGGCAAGGTAATATACGCCCACTGGCAGCTTTGATTTTGAACATAAATATTTAGCAGTACAGTAACAATCACCAGTTTGAAATATTCAACATTCAGTCATACACTTCTTTTGAACTCTTTAGCACAACACTGAATAATATTGAGTGTATTTGCCCTAGTTCTTGAAAACATGTTCAATCTTTAGCTCGTGAAAACTCTAGAAGGCAAATATTCAATCTTCAGGACTGAATAATAAAACCAAGTTTTGTCAAAATCCAGAAAGAATCATGCCTTTTAGTGTTTAAGAGCTAAATTTGAAAGCGGTTTCTAGAACAAGGTCACTAACTCATACTAAATATTTTTCAATTCTTCTGATTTTCAATAGGGTTCATCCTTGGGTGATTACGAACATTCACTCCAAGTTTCATCAAAGTAATTATGTGCTAAAAATTGAACATGTTTTCAATAGCAAGGGCAATAGCTCATAATAAATATTTTTCGATTTTTCTGATATTCAATAGGGTTTATCCTTGGGTGATAAAAAACACTCATGCCAAGTTTCGTCAACATCCGTCAAGAATTGTCCCTTCTAGAGTGTTTACAAGCTAAAATTTTAACGCGTTTTCAAGAACAAGGACAATAACTCATACTAAATATTTTTCAATTTTTCTGTTTTTCAATACGGTTTATCCTTTGGCGATAACGAACACTCATACCAAGTTTTGTCAAAATCTGTAATGAATTGCACCTTCTAGAGTGTTTAAGAGCGTTTCAAGAACAAGGCCAATAACTCATAGTAAATATTTTTCGATTCGTCTGATTTTCAATAGAGTTCATCTTTGGGTGATTATGACACTCATGCCAAGTTTCGTAAAAATCCATAAAGAATTGTGCCTTCTAGAGTGTTGACGAGCTAAAAACTGAACGCGTTTTCAAGAACAAGGGCAATAACTTATACTAAATATTCTTCTGATTTTCAATAGGGTTCATTCTTTGGTGATTACGAATACTCATATCAAGTTTTGTCAAAATCCGTCAAGAATTGTGTCTTGTAGAGTGTTTACGAGCAATTGTGGACGGACGGACGGATATTGGTGTCGGCAATTATTACATGGGCCTGATTTTCTTTGTATCGGTATAGTAGGATTACACATGTATGTGATAAATGTCTTTTCTATATATCACAGAGTATTAGCGCAGCTAAGCAACTTACAGTTTCTGAGACTAAAGTATGATTGGTCAAAAAAATAGCCTACCTGTCCCTTTAAATGAAGTAAGGTTAGAAACTGAAAATTTGAATTACTGTGCTAATCTAACAATGATTTTACACGTGAAGTCATGAAAGCAAAATAATGATTAAATCATACATTTTGATTCTATAAATCAATATCTTACAGTTTTTATTTACATACTCTTGTAATATGGAACGTGTGTTCTTCAGCACGGTACTGAAAAATAAAACCAAGTTTTGTCAAATTCTGGCAAGAATCATCTAAGAGCTAAAATTTGAAAGGGTTTTCAAGAACGAGGTCAATAAAACCTATCAGACTTTTTGATTTTTTTGATTTTCGATAGGGTTCATCAATGGGTGATAATAAACAATCTGTCATCATCTTTCAAGAATTGAGCCTTCTAGAGTGTTTATGAGCTAAAAATTGAAATGGTCAATGACTGATACTAAATATTTTTCGATTTTCAATTGGGTTTATCCTTGGTTGATAACAAACACTCATGCCAAGTTTCGCCATAATCCGTCTAGAATCTGTCAAAATCCGTCTTTACGAGCTACAAATTGAACTCGTTCAAGAACAGGGGCATTAACTCCTAGTAAATATTTTTTGATTCTTCTGATTTTCGATAGGGTTCATCCTTGAGTGATAACGAACACTCACACCAAGTTTTATCAAAATCCGTCACGAATTGTGTCTTGTAGAATGTTTACGAGCAATTGTGGACGGTCAGACGGAGGGACGGACGTACGGGATAAACATGGGTGACGGCTATATATGCCCCCCATTCTATGTGGGCGTATAAAAAGCAGAATGTCCCTTTAACTTGAAAACATTTTTAGGTCAAAGCAAGAATGCCAACAGTAAGGAATAAAGAAAATCTTTTCATCCCTTATCCAAATATTTTAGTGATTTTATTCGAAAATTAAAGAAAAAACAAGAGGATGTCAAGGATTCCTGTGGATGAAAATAAAGAAGTTCAATAAATTTCATCAAAATCTGTAAAGAATTAGATCTAAACCTTTAACGAACTATTGTGGAAAGGCCGACCCACCAACTGATGACAGCTAGATGTGCGGCTATGGGTTTAACCACCAATATTCTATCTTAACTTCTGAAAGGGTAAAATAAGTGAAGTTATGAGAGATAGCCGTAGACATGTTTTAAACTTTTGTCACTATGTTATCAATTCTCAGCTCTGTAGCCTACACAATGAAAGCTGTAGGGTTCAATCAATCAAGGACAGAAAACTGCAGCGTTACACAGTTTCTATGAGAAGCAATGTAAGTGTTGGAAGTGTGGCTGAATGTTAAGTCAAAATAGACAAGCAACTCCTATCATCATTTCACTGAACTGCCTACACTATTACTTCTAATTTGTCAATTGTTTGTATTATTTCTTTTAATTTAATTTAGGTTTTGATTTGCTAGTAAACTTACGATTAGGTACGATTTGCAGTGGCAAACAAATGTGATACCAGGGATAATGCAATATAGCTGACTGTACTGTCATCAAAAGAAGGTTGTCTATTAATATTAGCCAATGACATCTATGTTTATATAGACAACATTGATAAAATTAGCCAATAGTAAAAATTACCAATGACATCACACCTAAACGAATCGCCTAACCACCTACTGGGACATTTAGGTCGATTAGCCTAATCAGTTAAGGTAAACTGTCTCACAAATGCACCCATTAGTATGTACAATGTACAAAATAGCTAATCTACCTAATCGAATCCTGCGACAAAAACGACTTTGGACTCTTCAATGGGCGTGACCATAAGTTCAAGCATGGTTTGGACTGTATTGTGATTCTGCCAAATTCATACTGTACCTTCCGCTCGATTTTGAGTGAATCTAAACTCAAACTGACCAAGGAAAACCAAAAGTAAAAGGGCAAAACAAATTCGCATAAAATAATCTTTTTATCGTTGTTACGTAACTTGACATGAGTAAAGATAACTTCGAAACAATACATGGGGTGAGTACATAAGAATAAGTTTAGTCGTACTAACCAATTAATCGAGCATCCAATGAGAAAATCGGTTGTGTTGTCTTTGACAACCACCTGCTGCATGATCTTTTTCATTTTAGTTCACAAACAGGAAGTTTATTTTAGCAAAATCTTCGTACGCATGCGCAAAGTCAAAGTTAGTCCGATGATGCTGTACCTCCTTAGTCAGAGCAAACATGCAAAACCACAATGTGTTCTCGATCCTTGCACGTTGCAGTCCCTTTCATTCTCTATCATAATTTCACAAAATATTTAGACGTCCAGGTGTCGGACAATCTTGTCAGACAAAACAATCTGAGGTAGATTGAGTGATTTGCATATTTTCTACGAAATATATACAAATTAGTAATGGAAGACTTAAAATAAAACCAAGAAGCTCAGTATTCTGCTTTTTACATAAACAACCCACTCTCAGAAATATTTTAAATGAAAATGACTTATTTTGGTTTCAATTAGGCCTAGCTACATATGATATATATAGATCTGTGCAAAGAACTGTATGACAGTCAGTACTATCTGTGAAAGCATAGAGTTAGACCGAAACATCAGTCTCTTATTCCAGCCTCTAGCTGATAGCTATGATGTCAACTGATGTAGACCGAAACATTTGCCTCTATTCCAGCCTCTAATGGATGTTTTGACAGTAGTTGTCAGCTGCAGTCAAAAGAAAAAGACCCTGTTAAATGGGGATTTTTCACACCTCCATAGATGCGTTTTCTTTAACATGATATTGAATTACCTTTAAAATGATTGTAAATTAGTGTAGGGCATCACAGTAACTTTTTGTTTGTCAGTACCACTTGACTCTGTGACCTTTGAACTTTTGGCTGCGTACGCAGTTTTAAATGACCGATGCAATTAAGATCAGTTCGCCAAAAAAACTTTGATGGAACCGGAGACATGACAGTAAATGATGTAGGGAGAAAATGATGGTATGGCTGAACTACAAAAATATTTATCTTTCTAAATATACCTGGGTTTTGCAGATCTGCGGTATCTAAATAAGTTTAAAACGCACGCACCTAAGGAGATGCGGAATGTCTTCATTTAACAGGGCTTATTATTTCTGGCTCTACACCAGCTGACATATGTCCAAATAGCTATTTTAATTAAAAACTTTCCACCCGAGTGAAAACCGGATGAAAATACAAATTTTCACCTGGAAATATTAATTTTCACCCAGGTGAAAATACAAGTTTTTAATTCAAAATTATTTTTTATAATTTTATTCCGTTTTTTTAATTTAAAATTGAAAAAATAAATGATGTCGTATACGAACCACCATAGCGTACGGTGAAAATTAATATTATATTATATTCCATAATTTTGAATTAAAAACTTGAAAATCCTTATAATGAAATTGACCATACAACTGTTAGTAAATGTAATAGAGTTCTATGCATTGACCAACAAAATAATATTAAAAAAATCAGAAAAATCTATCCATGAAGAGTGAGCACGAGTTGGACGGCCGAGGATATTCGCCACCCGGGTGGCAAACAATTATTCGCCACTCTCATTTTTTATTTACCACCCGTTTTTAAAACTTTAATTTCTCTAGAAACTGACATTATTAGCTGTGAAGGCTATAGCGTTACATGCATTATAATGTTTTTTTTTCATGTTTATTAGAAACGCTTTTTTTGCAATTCCTTTTAGAAAAATGTACAAAAATAACATCTACTTATAATTGATAATCGCTGTCCCATTGGATGGCTATTTGTAGTCAACCGGTGTAAAGTCAATTTGGCCACCACTTTTTTGAATCACTTCTATGAAATTTAGTCTCGATATTCATGTCACCTACAAACCTCACGTGGCTCTGCATTTGTTTGTTTTTTATGCCCGGAAGCGTTTTTTCTTGACATTTCCTGGCAAATTTAAGGATTTTTTATATAGTGTGTGGGAGATCCCACCCTTTGAAGATTTTTAGAATCGGATTCCCAAAAACGCGAATTCCTGACATTCCCTATTAGTTTAAGAAAGCTGGAACAAAAGCTGAGGGTGGTAAAAAGACCTTAGGATAGTTAACAAGAATTGTCGGTGGTACACAAGAATTGTGGGTGGGGTAAACAAATATTGGGGTGGTAAACAAGATGTGAGGGTGGAGAACAAGAGCTGGAAGTGGTAAACAAGAAATGCGGGTGGTGAACAGGAACGGAGGGTGGAAAAATAGACCTACGAGTGTAAAACAAAGACCGAGGGTGGTAAACAAGAGCTGAAGGCAGTAAACAAGATTTTTGGGTAGTAAACGGGAGCTGGGTTAATCAATAACATCTAGGGTGGTAAACAAGAGCCGAGGGTGGTTAACAACAACAAGAGCATCGGCTGGTGATCAAGAG